>NC_135566.1:2417500-2500000 GCF_964340395.1 Glandiceps talaboti
CAAAATGGTGCACGTGTTTTCCAACGTACTCTTGCAGCGAGACATTTTTAATATCTTTATTATGAGTGTAAAAGCAACCAGCTCACCTTTATACAGTCTTAATTTCAAGTATTTCAGATATTAAAATATACTATGAATGCAATTTTTTCTCTCTAAAAGTAAATAGGAATACGTTATTTACGTAAATTAATTCGAGCTGTGAAGGAATAAAGTCAAGCGGAAGATTATATGAGAAGTCAGTAATGCAGAGCGGTGTATATTATTATGCTTGCTTATAGTGTAACCTAAATCGAGAAACAATGGCATTTGTTCTGGGCGAGATGCATGTTAATGAGGGTACATGTTAGAATCAACGAAAAAATGACACGTCCCGTGGGTTTGTTCGGATTTCTGACCTTTATAAGAGGAGCTAACAGAAAGATTACGATAGCTGCAAGTCCATAAGCTTCTTGAAGACGGCGGTTTCTTTGTAAGGCCACCAAATCCAATCGATTAACAGAAACTAACATTTCAAACACTCCGTGTAGTCCTTCTTGAAATGATGAAGATTGAAAAGTTTACTCTCTGGGTAGTCTGATAAACAAACTATATTTCACTTTTCGCCGGAAGATAGTGTGAAACCTTTAACGTTCATATGTGATACAGTATATTTTCTGCGCCAACGGAGTGCGTGATGACGTCAGTCGAATTGACCAATCAAACAAACGTATTTACCTTACCTATCTAGATCTCGATCAGGTCGAGGAAGTTCGTATACTCACGAAAGCTGTTTGGTGGAAATCACTGATATAGCGTTCCTTTATTTATTTTTTACTGTTGGATACTTTGCTCATCCGATAGGTGTCCTGAAAGGGTGAGATTGTGACCAACCCACTTTTTGAACTCATAGACTAAGAATTTATAGTCCAACATTAAGCCGACTTATTTCTCCTTGTTGGCAATTCAGAACATTTGTAAATAGCTGCGACATCATTCCGATTCGTGTTTATTTGTTTTATTTACGCCTCTAAAAATGAACAAATACACTGACGTGACTAGAATAGTACTAGGATCAATCGCACAACAATTTCTTGAGAATTAATCAACGCCTACTTAAGGAGTCCTATGACACGAGACACGGCGATGTCGGCGTCTTTTCAAGTATGTAACCCCATGAGCTTGTGATCATCGGGCAGAACTATCGAAGCAATCGCGGTGACCACATTCCGTGTATATGGTACAAAAGTCCGTGTACTTCATTAGTTGTGTTTAAATATAAGCACTTTGCCAGTCTTCAGTTCCGCCGCTCTAGCTGAAAACGCTGAGCAATGATGTAGAACGGGGTAATGGCAATTTCATTGTGTCAGCCCAACATTCGCTACGCCTACTTGTTTTGCTAGGGAAACTTTACGACACCGCCAGGACTTCACCAAAGAAAGGCACCAATTTTTAAAATGTAAAAAATATTGATCGTTTATTTTAAACCCACATCCCTTCTACAATCCACACGGTTTTTAATCCATTCACATTAACCATTAAATGTGTCGTACCTGCATTTTTCTCGAATGCACAATGATGAATCGACAATGCTTTCAATGTAAAATTCGCCTTGAAACATGTAGTACTTTTCATATGTGTACTGTACACGGTTGAATGAAACAAGACAAAAATAACATACTTTAAGTTTATTTTGTATTTGTTTCTAGCTCATATAGTTTAAACTTCTGGGTCGTATCAACTTTATCTACTGATCTTATAATATAGATGGAATGAGGGGAGAACAAGAAAAAGGGAAGGGGAAGACGAAGCGAGAGAAGGGTTTCGAGAATGGCACACACATCCAGGGAAAGGTAGAATAGAGAGAACGAAGGGGGAAAATGGGGGGGGGGTGTACATACATCGGGAGTGGGATGTGGTAGTCTAGTGCTATTCTTTATCGAATCTTAAGATTTCTCTCAGAGATGATTCGACACCATGTTGTCATCCAGACTAAGGGTGGGTAGAATCTCTTTTAAGTATATCTTTGAATCCCATCCTCCGGACAACCCTTTCTAGATATAAACTATATAGACAGTCTTAATTGAAAGGTTACGAAGTCCAACCATTCATGTTATTCAGCCATTGATTAGAAGTCACTTCACTTGTTGTTATTTTTCTGGAAGGTATGGAAATCAATGGCTGCTGAATGACTTTTGTGAAAGGGCAGACCACAACGACGTTGTCTTTACAATCAATTCCATTCATCTATTCGGAACCATTGGATCAATGTATATACTAAGTGATCGATCTATATCTCGGTAGCTGTACGTATTTGATATTGGCAATAATGTATATTCACCGACAGCCTGCTCTTTTCGCTAGAAAACCATGCTAACATGTGGTTCTTTTTTGTTACATTTTGTTTGTCATTGTATTGTTTATTTGTTCAGTTTTAGTGGTTAAGTTAGAATTGTTTAGTATGCGAAATGCTGGCAGAAAACGCTATTTAAATATTTCATAATTAAAGATAACGCATAATAGAAGAGGGCCAGACCAAAATATACCAGCATTTAAATTACTGAATTTGGTTATTCACATCAGATTCGTTGTAAAAATAGATACAATTTATGAATATTATAAAGAAAAAGTCAGCCACACTGCAAAAATCGTAACTGATTTTGGTCACGTGTAATGTATAGAGGGTTTACTCCATAATATAAACATTTAGAATACGTTACATACATTATGTTTGCATATTTCGAATAGAAATCATGATAACCTATAAAAATGCACATGACAATCTATAGAAAAAATTCCTTGTTAAGGCAAAGCAATGGCTAGCTTAAGAAATGAAGAGTTTAGTACTCCATACGTATTGGATATGGATATTGACAATAGCCAGAAGGATTTCTAACAATTGGGTGAGTGTTATATATCGGCGATCGTGTTATTACTTCTTCTGCAAACCGTTCTACAATATTGTAGAACTCGATGAGTTTGTAACAACTGACACAGCTATGAATTGGGAACGTATTGCACGGCTACGGTTGATGTACGTTTGGTGTCTGTATGACCGGTTTCATCACGGTAAAGTGAACAAATACATTCCCTCTGTACAATGGTTGGAGAGTTTGGTGACAGAGAGAGACCGAATGGTTACACTGTCTCGATTTAATGCCAGAGTGACAGATCACGCAAACGGACGGAGTTTACTGTATGTTCCACTGTGGATTGTAAAGGGCACTTAAAAAATCATGATCTGTCATGAATATTCATTGCATGAAACAGTCCAGGCGGAAAACTGTGACAACAGAAAGGGGTGGCAAGCGGTTTGCTTTTGATGAAAATAGGGAATTTAAGGTGTGCTTTTCACGGTGAATAGCTAGGCAAAGAAAAAATCTTCACGTACACCACTGTCTGTGTTTAACAGAATTTTACTAGACGTAAATATGAGAGGGAGAAATAAGACGTGGGTTTTGAAATTGCAGTGAAATTTCGCTGTTCAATTCATTCATGTGTTTTGAGAAGGTGGGCTAACCGTGTCAGTGACTCACACTAGTAACATTGTGTTGCATGTGAGTGTCCAAAGGGCCAGCGTTTTCCAACACAGTGCGCTTTTTGTTCCATTGGAACAAAACCACTGAATGATTATCAGCTCTGTGCAAATACTGACGGAGCTATTTTACTCCAAAGTTCGCAACAACAATCGGATGCCGAGGCGATTCACACGGATGAAAAGCTGCTCTTCTTCAGCGAGTATAAGCTTCGGCTAAAGCAAACAACCCCTTTTGTTCGGGGGCACTGAGTTGCATTACCTATTCAAAATGGTTTAAGTACCTCTTGCAGAAGAAAGAGAAAAGAGAGACGCCGGGTACTATCGCATTAATAGTATTAAGGGGATACTCATACCCAGCATTAAGGAGTTGGTTCAACAATTGTCCACTACAAACACAACTTTTTTCAGAGACAGCAAATCGTTTACAGCAAAAGAAAACCCGTAAATGATTTCATAGACGGTTGTGACAGAGATTACTTATGTATACACTTAACTTCAAAGTGAATTCAAAATTCGATTGTTTATTGAAAAGACAAATCTCTTAGAAACAGCAATTATGCACGACCCCAAAGTAATACAAAAGAAGACCACTTTACCTATACGCTTTGATCAATAACTAGCTAACACTCCGTAACAGAGGCCTTCCACGAGAGGCACTTTATCTGGATATCGCTACGATGATTTAGAAACAGTGATTTCTGGAGCGTCAGAACGGCTACTTCTCACGCCGATTGCACAAAGATAACAGTTGCCAGGGTAACAAGGAGAAAACGTCACTGTATCAAATCCTCCAAACGCGTCTGGGTGTAGGTTGAGCAAACTTCCTGTGCGTGCCGATTGAACAGTAAGAGTGTTTAGATAGGTTGTAGATGCTGTAACACTTAACCACTCGTGAGAGTATGTAAACACATTGTAAAGATACTGTTTGTTGTAATAATTTAAGTAAGGGTTTCGAAGCATTGAAAGATCGGTGTAATCAGAGAGTACCTGCAGCCAACCAAGTCAACGGTAGGCTGTGATGCTGTAAATACAGTTTCATGTTAGCAAAGAATGCTTTACTTTCAAGTTGTGTGAACTTTCGTCTAACGTTGGCCGCCCTTCCTTAAGTAAACACAGAGCAATTATTTAGCAATAAATCTATTTAATTTGCTTTTATTTCACTCGACATGTGCTATATTGATTTCAAATCAAAACATCAGAAATTGATGCTCTTCTACAGTTATTTCACACTCTGTAAAAGCGACCATATTAAAAAAATAGACCCTCCATTTTTCCACGCTATTGTAATAAATCTTTGACTTTATAAGTAAATTTATAACACATACTTATTACTTTAATAATGTAGTCATTTATATTCTTATTTTGGAGTGGACAATTTGTTTATTTGGCCCCCTTTGCTAAAAATCGCATTTGGGCGAAGTTAAGTTCACATATTTCGAGGGGGAAACTTACAATCTAAATAGCACTGAACCCAGCTGATAATGACTCACGTTTAAGACATTACATTTTGTACAAGCAAGTAGCATATATACTATTGACTCGGAGTAAGTTCTATGTGGATTTCATTATATGTAATTTCCACTGACCAGCAGTATTTCATCATTTTGCATCGTCGCAAACAACGGCCTGTTTTACGGCAACGTTCTTAACGTTCTCCATTTCGAAACGTAGTGGTAGAAATAATAACTCTGGTTTGCGAAAATGTCATTTTGTTGTTGTTGTTGTTGTTGTTGTTGTTGTTGTTGTTGTTGTTTGTTTGTTTGTTTGTTGTTTGGGTATTCATTGTTTTAACTAAAAATAAAATCGTCACCCAACATTCACAAGCTGAAGTTGCTATGAAATCATGGCACCTTATAGCCCTGCTGTCTTCGGAGGTTGACGGGTGTTAATGGTAAAATACGTTATTTCCAAATGAGCGTTTTGCGTCCAAAACTCTCCAGTCTGAAAGGTGCCGTTTTGCCGACTTTAACTGTGATATATTGCTGTATACTCTAAGGGAAAGAAAATGTGTTGGACACGCTCAGTACTAGGTGGACAAGTTCATTTAACAGATGAAGTGTCAAATTCTAGTATATGTCTGTGAATAAAAATAGAACTTGAAAGAGAAAGTTACAGGAGCAGAACTGGTGTTGGTTAGAGATCGGAAACCCCAAATGAGTTTTCTAAAGAGCGTTTTGATATTCATCGGAGTAATTGACCAATGTAGGGGGAACTATTTACAGACAAATTAAGACGAAGTGGTTACCATGGTTATATCTCCATTTAAGGTGTTCTACTCACGACAGTCTCGATTACAGCAATCTATGCTTTTACAAATATATAGATAGGTGCTTTCTGAAAGTGTCTTAAAGACAAGAAGATGATCAATAGGTACTTGTAATGAACAGAAAATAATGAAGGCTGGATAAAGGACAAGCTAACGTCGAACAAAGGGGTTGTAGATAGCTAGGTATATGGCCTTGGTAAACACCGTGGGAAGGGAGCGATAATATCACCGACCACCGTGCATGTTAGGTAGGTAGTTGTGAAAAACTGGACGTGAGTAATGTGTATGCCCAGGGAGAAAATAAAGTATTGAAACAATGAAATAGAATAATTATTTTCTGACAATCCATTTACAAGATAGCATTAATGAAAATTAAATGATGACAGGTTATCTTTCGATGGTACGAACGCCCTTACACTGTGTCAATAAGGATGTCCGGTCTCTTAACGTTGTGGAAATCGTTCCAGGAAAAGGTGTGTCAATTTCTCCTACTACATGTCTATTTCAATGATGGGGACGATCCATCCATGCCAACAGTACTAGCATTATGGATCTATGTATATATGTATGTATGTATGTATGTATGTATGTATGTATGTATGTATGTATGTATGTATGTATGTATGTATGTATGTATGTATGTATGTATGTATGTATGTATGTATGTATGTATGTATGTATGTATGTATGTATGTATGTATGTATGTATGTATGTATGTATGTATGTATGTGAGTGTGTGTGTGTGTGTGAGAGTGTGTGTGTGTATTATTTATTTATTTATTACATCCCTTTTGTATCAAGGACAATTAAAATGCATACACTACTAAAAAAGACAAATAGAAACATATACAGGAACAAACAAAACAAAACAAAACAAAACAAAACAAAACAAAACAAAACAAAACAAACTAAAGTGAGGTAAGAAGATTGATAAAAACGAAAAAAAATACCCTTCCAATGTTGGTTGTCAGAAAATCTAACCGCTAAACTATTCTACATTACTTTTAACAAAACATTTTCTCTTTTCAATTGCCTCAATAAGGTATTGTTTTATAAGTTTGTCTATTTGTTTACTTATAGACTCATTGTAGTGTTTCGTATTATCTCCTATAGTAGTTCTTTCCCTTGTTTAAAATCTTGATATATTGTTGAGTAATAATTCTTTTGTTCCTTTCAATAAGATCTGTCGTTGTGTAGAATGGCTTTCACATGTAAAAAGAAAGTGTTCATCTATCTGTCTGTGTCTGTATCTGCGTCTGTCTGTGTTTGTTTGTTTGTTTGTTTGTCTGTCTGTCTGTCTGTCTGTTTGTTTGTTTGTTTGTGTGTGTGTGTATGTCTGTCTGTGTGTCTGAGTGTATGTCTGTCTGTCTGTATATGGGCTTGCGATTCATATGTACAACCATTTATTTGTATTTTCTGAGGGGACATACAGAATCATGATTTGAGCCGCTACATGGCCATTTCCCCCTCCTCTTCAAGAAACCTTACCTTATTAAGATATTGAATTACAGCTATTACGTTTAGTCTCGGGTATAGCGACCATTTTAATATAGTACATAACACCTACTAAATGTCAGATATTACTCGACTTTCTATAAGCAAATTTGAGACCGGAGATAGCACCTGTCTTTTGTGTATGTGTTCTGATAGGTGAGACAATTTGAAATCTACCTACGTCCCAAATGAGTGTAAATGCAAACATCAATTGTAATGCCTTTGCCTGGTTGTACAGAAATTCTAAATGTCATTCCGTGTATGTGTATATGTTAAAGTAGGCGAAACGTATCGGAAGCTAAACATTCGTGTTCCTATCATTCCATTTGTACAACAGAGTATTAAAGGAGATTCTGAGCTGACCAAGTTAGACATTCTGCATTTCACGAATTGAGAATACTTGTATATGGCAACAAAATTAATCTGTGTACGGTGACTCAAGCATCACAGTGGAGGGACATAACATTATTACTACACCACTGCTACCACATAAATTACAATGATTGAACTATGTTCACATGGGAAGCTGTTCGGCAACATGGTTAAAGTATACTCGGACTAAAATCTCTTGCTGGTATAATAAATATTGCATTTTATTTTATGATCTTTGCGTACTCAATCGAGGATAGGGATACGGGTATGGTACACACATAAATTATACAGTTATGAATATTTATTGTTAACTTTGATAGCCCCTCAACGGTATTATATTAATAACTTAAACCGAGCCTGAAATTTATTGTAGTGCGAACATGGTTCTATGGAGCTTGAGCAATTGTATTAAATCATATGTGTGTGTGTGTGTGAACATGGAAATAAAAAATTATCCTTTATACAAAATATTACCGAATTTAAAACGTTTTTAACATTGTCCACTTATAAGGCGTAAACCAATATGTGGTTCTGATTAAATTCAATTTTAAAATAGATGGGGTAGGTAGATTTTTTTATTTTATTTTATCATATTTGTTTTCCATGTGTGATATTTTAGTTCAGGATTTCCATTGTTTTCAAAATGGTCTGTTATTTATTTCTTCCTATCAGATGTACAGCCATTACAGATTGGAAGAATAGTTTTATATTGTCTTTTTAAGTTGATGTCAGTTTCCGCACCCACTATTTCTCGTGAGACTTTGTGATTTTATTATTTTTTTCTCCAATACGCAAAAAAAGTTTAGGGTCGGCGTGAAAATCTAGGTGGGGTCGGGTAATCGGAACCAAACAACTTTTTTTTTGTTTGGCCTAATCTCACAACTATAATGCAAGAAGAAATATTTAAGGTTCGTGGGGTTTTTTCGTGTTTTTTGTCACCACTGTTTACTTTTCCTTTTATCTTGTTTTTAATATTCGTGATGTTCCTGAAAAAAGTAGACTTTGTTTGACATCAGACATCTTCAAACTCTTTATACTACATCGTACCGTTCTTGTCTTAAGCTTACTGTACTCCTCGCATATCCAAGCTTAGTGTGATGTTTGTATCCATTTGAAATATTAGAACATTTAGGGCGAACTATACTTTAATACTAGCAGTGTAGGATTTCAGCCTTTTTATCCTCAAGTCAAAATACTTTCCAATATTTCACATTTGTACTGTATATTGTCGATACAATGTCAATCCCTGAAGTCAAATGCATACTAATTTTCGATGTGCTGTGGCATGCTACCCAGCGAGTGTGCCTGAGAGTTTCTTCGTATACTGCCCAGCAGATCAAACTAATAAGCTTTAAAAGTCCACTTAAGCACACAGCTGTCCCAGGCTGTACAGATGTTATGCTGTCATCATAGTCTCGGAGACTTCAACGTACTTGCACCTCTTCAGGCATATCACTTTTGGTCGATACATTTTTTTCTAAGTTCGATCTTTGAGAAACAAACGAGGCCCAGATAGAGGAAAGTGAGTTTTGCAAACACGTTGACTAGTGTATAAAAGTAGTATTATACGTTCAGATATAGTATTACTACCAGCAAATGTCCTCAAAATTAATTATTCTCTTTATTCATTTTTGATTAAATCGTCAACTGTCCTTCTTACACACCATGCATAATTAGGCAGTAAGAACCTATCACTGACAACCTACGACAAAGGGCAAATTTATGGCTCAGGTATATGGCATGTTTTATGGGAACGTTTCCGAAAAAATGAAGTACTTTTTTTCTAAAGAATTCAAATATATAGACTTATTACATGTGTGAATGGACGGGTGTATATGCTTTCTATATGAGGACTTCTCTCTACACATAAGAAAAAAATAAAACGTGGGAGTATTTTCATGATTTTTGGAGATTGCTGGAGGATTGAAACCCTTTTACGAGTTTGTTCTTTAATATCTAGACAATCAGTACTCGATGCCGCAATATATTCCACAGAAAGTTCATCAATATTGTACATTTCCTGGTAATCTGGTTGTGATAGTCATACATTGACCTTTGACCCGTGAGGTCAAAGCGGCCTAAATGCCAAACTACAAAATTCAGTTTTCTCAAAACATCTTACATTACAATAATAAGCTGTATTAAAAGTTGAAATGACGTTTTTTTGACGTTTGTTGTGTTTTTTTTCTGTATAAAAGTATGACCTTTATTGCTGGAAGCGTGAACCCCATAGGCATGGCTGTATGCAAAGCCGCATGGCGCATTGTGTTAAAAAAGTTATTGTATTTGAGATGATGTATTTAGTTGTTTAGTAAATGTATACGCTTTTGAGTTATTTTATACACTTATACCATATAGTGATTCACCAATACCTGCAAGATAGATTTTCTAATTCTCCTCTAATATAGTAGTTGCCACATAACGGTTGTACACTAACTTGCCAATGTTCTGTAATTTGTATGCTTACTTCGTCATATCCAGACCCCAAAAGTTATTTTCTCCTAAAAATTATATTTAAGTGGTACTTGCACACCTTGATATATATAACGATTCCCGAATTATTTTTTTTTTTTAAATTTGTTGTACATATTAAAATTCAATAATGTTATACAATGGAGCTCTATATTTCATCCCCCTTTTCTTCAACTTTTTGTGATATTTCCCACTTTCAAATTGAATCATAGGGTCCAACTCGATGGTATAACATTGCTATACATATCCATATGTTATTTCAATTAATATGTTGGCACACCGTGAACTTAATTTTTCGACGTGTATGTTTGGATTGATAAATGTTTACAGTATACTGTGGTGTCACGTTTTTTTTCTATAAACAAATACGTATAAACAAAGCATTTACCTGGTGAATAATTGAATCCTGGATTGCCCATCATATCAGGACTATTTTCGATATCATATGGTCCTCCTATTGCAGTTCTTAACGCTCTCATTCTTCTGGGGTTTCTGAAAAAATGATGCCGTCTTGCTCCGAGGGCGCTGAGTTGTTTCATTCGACGTTCTTTCGACCTTCTGTTTTGAAACCAAACCTGTAGACCAAAGCATAAAATTCTCAATTGTATTTAATCGTCTGGCAGCAAGTTACATCAGAGTAGTTGGGTAGCAAACATCTATGAAAATATTCATTTTTCACTTTTTGTTTTGTTGTTTTCCAAATTTCAAATACAAAGTTGTGTTCATACATCACGACTTCACTGTGTCTCGAAATAATCTTTTCTGTAAATGGGGAAAATTTATATTTTGGAATATCTTTTCTCCTGGTTGAATCAATGATTAATTGTCATTGATGTCATGTATTTACTTATTTGTAACATATCGTACTTGAAATAAAGCACTCTACAAATTTTCTCCATCATTTTTATTTGATCAATCTCCAACATTTTCATTTACACGTATGATACATATAGATCAATCTCTGACACTACGACAACATGACAAAGACACATCTAGTTATTGTAGCATCATTTTGAGTCTGATGACATGCATGTTCTCTAAAAGAAAACTTGCAAATTGTGACTTAAAATACTGTTTAATCAAAAAATAAAACTGAATTTATAAGTCTTTAAAAAACAGAGTAAAACGCGGCTTGTTATGCTTGGCTGAAAATACCATGGTATTGAACAAAGTAGAACAGAATGTATGTGTGTGACTGACGCTTTTCAGAGGTATTAAATACAAATGTACGAGATAAAAGAGAGTGATTTTGAAAGCTGGTGAAAACACCAATCTCTGCTTTTCAGTATTGTGTTCGGCAATAAGTAAATGCACTGAATGTTTCGTCTCAACCTGTTATTGATTTTAAAACTAGGTCGAAACGCGTTGTACCATAAGATATTTTTTAAACATGCGAAATGCACGAAAATGCCGACATTTTTTTCAATAGCAACGGTTTCTTTCGGGTTAAACGTGCTTATTGATGCACACGAGGTCACATATTTGAAGCCACTTTTAGTTGTTGTTATACGGGTCTTCCACCGTGTGTCATATTCAGATCACTTTGAAATGAACACGTGAAATGCACACTCTCCTTGTTGATTTCTTCTTCGATGGTCTAGGCGGGAAGTCATCAGTGCGCTGTAGAACTCTAATGACAGCTCGGGGAAGGAACTGGACATTAAGAAGTGCAATTTACACGTTGATCGAACAGTTGATGTGTACGTTTTGTGTCGCTGTCTCCACGCTGTAACACGGTCTTTCATCATCTCTAGTCTCCTTTCACTGGCAATTCCCCAAAGACTCTTCCCCCTTTCTTTCTGCAAAGCTTTCCTGACGCTTAAAAACACTGTCTTGCCAAATGAACTATCTCTAAAATACCCCTGTCGTCTTTCTTAACTGAAAAGGTGGAAGACAAGTGAAAAGCAAAATGAACTGAAAAAAAAATCACCGCATCAAAGGTGAATGGTAAATTTCACTCCGTGTTCAAGTTGATTTCACGAGATTTCATCTTTGTTGTAAAATGTGACATAGTCGAGACACGGGACAATAGAGACACTGGTACGTCATTCACTATATGTAGTTACACTATCATCTCCACAGTCAGTCGTGTTTGAAAAACTACATCATTGACCTTTGCAAGTGATTATTGCATATTCGTGTAAATGGACAATAAACATGTCTTAAGTGGTGTATCGATTGTCACTGTATACATTTATAATACATTTACTCATTACATAATACGCTTTTTTGGTCACGGCGATTATCAAACACCTGCCTATTCATGGTTTCGCAAAAAAAATAATACCACAATTGCAAATTTTGTCGACAAAATGTTCAAATTCGCACAAATTGAAAATAAACAGATATTGATTCACGTAGAGAGATACACACTGAACCGAAAAAAAATCTGATATTTATGTTTCTTGACAATGTGGCAAAATGGTAACTATGGTAACTACAGACTGTAGTAACAGTTTGCTCTTAGACTGTGACACACGATTGCCATGCGGAGAGCGTTTTGGCGAGTACATAGGAACACAAAAGAAAGCGAACACGGTGTACGTATCATGATATATGTTTCTTTTGTTTCCCGCCAGCTTTGTGACTTTGTTGACAGGCTGATATGAAATACATTCGGCGCTGATTGGCCTCTCTCCTCTGCCCCTCGATAATTCGTCACCGTGATTAGTATGTAAACAGCGATCGCAGTGAAAGATACATCCCCCATTTAGCGATTGAAAATTGATTATTTGTCGATTGCAAGGTGAAAAGTGCAAAGAAGAAAGTCTCGTCTGTTGGGAACGCGAGAAAAAACTCGCCCAATATAGCTAATATTTCTGAGTAGAGCAATTTTCTCCGAGCAAGTATTTAGGTGAATTATATTTGAGCAATGTTTTCAACAACGAGAAGTGCTTCTTTACAAACGATGTGATGATATTGAAAATTTAGAAACATCCAGGTGCATTATGTACATAATTTGGCTACTTGACATTTAACAGCTGATAGCGTATCAGATAGGCTGTGAAATTTCAACAGCAGCATGGACTATGTTGTACGCACCACATGCTTGATTTCTAGTTAAATTTCTATATTCTCTGGTGAAACGATATGATACGCTTTTATTTCCAACCCGACGGGTCCTTTGAACTAGTTAAAATCCAAATAACATTCATAAAATTACAATGAAATTAAACTTTGAAAATAACAAATTTGTAGTCGATTGAAATAATCGTCTTCAGATATTCCACTTATAACGTCATTGTAAGCCAACTTTTAAATCAAATACAACTGTGATTTTATGGAAAATAATTAGGCATGCAAAGACGTGCATGAGTGATTGTGTATTTTATGAGGGTTCGTTTGCTTCCATGGCTCGTTTCGGGGCTTTGCCTGCACGGCTTTTTTATAGTTTACCGTGGCTTTTCAACGAGCTGGTAATGGACCCCCAATCTAACTATCGTCATTAAAATATGCCCGAGTAAAATTAATAATTCGGGGATTTGCTAATGAAAAGCCTCTTACGAGACGGGATTTGGGTGACGCGGTGTATATGCCACGGTTCGGTGTCTTAGTGGCAGAAAAGTATCACGTTATCGGAATACTGATTCTCTTGTAACAAGCCGACGGAGTGTTCCTCTCCGTGATCGATGCAGCTATAAATTTAGAATTAAAATAAAAACGACATTTCAGGAACGATTGATGGTATATGAAAAGCTCTCACGGTTAGGCTTACAACATTTTTTTCAAAACAAAATATCTATCAAAACAAAATATAAGAATTATCCAAAAATAGTTGAAATGGTAGAACTAATTGTAAATTTATCGACCATGTGATATGTTCAGTCTTTTCAGCGAATCCAACCAAAATATTCAACCAAGAATACAAAACCGAACACAGATTTTAAAACCAAGCCTATGGTGAAGTTTGTCCTTCTGGTGATACCGTAATAACAATGAATTATGAATCGAAAAATGAAAAGTTGACACTTTTCCCTGAGTTTGAATATGTTAAATTTGATCCGAAATGATATAATATAACCACCCCTATACCCATAATAATATAACCACCCCTATACCCATAATAATATAACCACCCCTATACCCATAATAATATAACCACCCCTATACCCATAATAATGTTAATGCTGTGTATCACGTTGAACCAAACATGAACTCATTTTTCAGGAAACGAAAACGACACAACAGCTGCAAACAAACAAACAAACAAGCAAACAAACAAACAAACAAAGTGAACTTTGGCTAAATGGCAAACTTGGAATTGGTATGTGTATGCTAAAAACAGTGTAGCGGTGTTTAGAGTAAAACACACGTTTGATGTATTAAAGTCCCTCTCCCGAGAACCGTAAGTGTCAATAATTATATATTTCTATAGTAAGTGCATATTGTTTATTCATTATTATCAATACATAGACACACTTTTTGCCGTCTTCGCTGTCAATGAAGATTAATCTTCAGTTTAAAAAGAATATAGTGAGTTTGCATAGATGAACGTTTCCCGCCAAATATTGTTTGTCTCAAAAGCGTTAACATGTATGTATGTCACATGTTTTTTCTTTTTTTTCTAACCGTTGTCAAATCTGTTTCGATTGGTAGAGATACGTATGCGCAATGCTATGGTTAGTCTATTTGTCCATCAATGCAACGTCTGTCACAAAGATCAGCGAAAAAATATACAACAAAAGCGTTTTTGACAGTAAAACTGGTTGATAATTTCTCCTTTCATACTAAACCTGAGGCTCTTAGAATCCTTGACAAAAATTGTGATTTCTGCAGTGATTATACGTGTCATACGAACAATGCAAAGAGGACTCTTTGCAACAATATGGCCAGCAACCTTCGATGTTTTGTTTCACCCGAGGGTCCAGGTTTTCTATGGCAAATAATGCACCAGTGACATGTATACTAGCTTTCTAACGTTCGCAGCTTTTAACCTGTCAGAGCAGCCCCTGGTGTCAAAATCGACGAAAATGTGCTTTTATTTCGTCATACATTGTTCACTGAGTGTATTGGTGACATTAAGAGCACTCTGTTTCGAACTCGGCGGAAGAGTAGATTGCTACTTAATCGACGACGTGTGTATAGAAGACCTGTACCCCGCCTGTTTGCTCTCTCGTCAAAAATTACCTCCGAGAAAAAGTGTCCTCCCATCCTTTGGGTTTGCGTGCGCATCCGGTCTTTTTCTAACGTCAAAATACAGAAATAATTGAAGCGTATCAACGGAAATGTATCATCTACGAACGACATACTATATGCCATTTATCCGTGATGACACACGTCAAATATATCGTCTGCTCTCTCGAAATATACTCCCGCCAGTTTTGGCCCAAGGTTTGACATCGTGAAATAGAATAGTTATGATAAGAACAGGGGAACTGAGTTCAAGTCTTACATCATTTTTGTTTGGATGTTCTTTTTTTTAATTTTAAAAAAAAATCAATCTGATATGATATATATAGACTATGATAAACTGTCTTTTGCAAATTTATGCTTTCATTCCTATTTGTTAAATAACGCAACAATATTGTTTATTTGATGTCAAATTTGAACCAATTAAATTCCCATAGTTCTTTGCGATTGTTTCCATAATTATGAAAATTGTCACGTCTTGCACACCCCCATCTACAGTAACGGCGATAACCCTATCCGTCAGCCGAGAATCAAGACTATTGTTGGCAATCCCCAAATGAAGGGATTTTTCTATCAGCTTACGTATGTGTAGATAGGTGCTGTAGATAGCTACCAAGTGATAAATATGCCGTCCATATCTAACAAAACTGGGTA
Source organism: Glandiceps talaboti (assembly GCF_964340395.1). NCBI lineage: Eukaryota > Metazoa > Hemichordata > Enteropneusta > Spengelidae > Glandiceps > Glandiceps talaboti. Next base: position 2,433,404 of record NC_135566.1, read on the forward strand.
TCATGACAAGCGATCTAAAACTCTTGCTATCTCATAGCTCTCTCTTTCTCTCTCCTAAGCTTCCGTGTAACAGTTTGAATGCTTGACACTACCGAGTTTGTCCATGATAGAAATTGAATGATTACAGCTTTGTTTACTTCTATTTAAAAAAAGGCTCCCTCAACATCTTGAAAAATAACAACTTAGTTTCGAAGGTTATCATTATTTTTAGCAAAAAGCTGCCGAAAACATTTCCGGATGTCCTAAAGTGTTAAGTGAGATAAATCGAGATGAGGGTTGAAAGATGATGGACAGTTGGTTCGTTCGGGCAGTATGGCTGTGGTGCGAAGACGGTCATTTCTAATATATACCAGGAGTGAACATGTAACGTGGAATATTGTTTACACAGCATCACAACTCTAAATGTACAAAAACTTTAATTGGATATCAATGATAAAGGACTCGCGATGATAGGAACAATCGTCAGGGATATACAAGGATACATCAGGGATATATGTAGCTCTTCTTTAGACATTGTCAGCAATGCCCAACTCACGTCACGTGTTCTATTTCTAGTCTGCTGTCAATGTCGTTGTTGAAACTTTTGGAAGAGCTAGGGGTATGTGTGTGTGTGTATATATATATATATATATATATATATATATATATACCCCGTAACTAATATATGGGGTACTATATGTTTGTAGGTAGCCAGTAATCGTAATAAATGCACAATCTAAAATGATCGAACACACTTATTGATACGGAAATTGTATGGGATGAAACTAATTTTTTCTATGGAATTCTGTTGCAGTTTTACATTATACAGTTTGTGGGATCTGTCGATTGATAAATAATAATCTTTAAAAGGGAAAAGAAACCATGAAATATAAAATGTGTTTTCATTTAGTAATCGCGTACATGTAAAAAAATCAGCAATTCATCACTTTCTAATGAAGTCTGGCGTCATTTCAGCACTACATCGACAGTCTTGGTAGTATGGGTATATATTACTAGTATTTCTCTACAGGGTTGGTTGTATAATGTTTTAAAGACACGCAGTGAGGCAACAGCTGTTGTAGAATATCTGAAGCAGCAAAAGCTCTCTAAATATGCAAACACAATGGGGAAACACTGAATTCCATGAAGCCTATTTAAGCTCGCATGTAATGTTGTTTTTAGAAATCCCACATCGATGACATTTTTTCTGTTTGTCCTAATGAAAGAAATGCCGCGTTGACCGATTCGGCGGCGTTTACATTGTCCGACGTAATTTCTATGACAGTACTGTCACATTGGTTAATTTCACATCCAAAATATACCGTGGAATTGTTTTTCGATTCTTATCGAAAAACCCTTTCTAGATTTATGTAAACACTTGCTTAAAAAAAGTATAGTTATCGCATCGAGACACTAAAGTCAATCCAATAGATTTCCGTGTTCTGGTTATCAGATTGTTTCGTCTCTGCATAGTTTGAAGTATTTCTGACCCGGTTCAAATGTCAAAGGTCATAACCTTCTCGGGAAGTTAATTTAGAATTACTTGGAAGAGATTCCTATAAGGAAATATAATGTTATCAATATTATTCTTGAAAGGTACACCTGGGTTATGATGACGTCCGGCAAACAACAAGACTTCTTTTTCTATAGTATGGGGTGGGTTTACTTTCAGAACCAATCGATTTAAAGAGTCCGTCACTTTTACATATGTTTTAACAATTGCGAAATGTAAAAATAAATTTCAGAATTGGTGAATAGTTAAATAATAATATATTTGATATAAATATATATGAAAAAGATAGTCTATTGTGTACGTATGTATGTCTATCTATCTGTCTGTCTCTGTATGTATGTATGTATGTATGTATGTATGTATGTATGTATGTATGTATGTATGTATGTATGTATGTATGTATGTATGTATGTATGTATGTATGTATGTCTGTATGTATGTATGTATGCATGTGTTTGTGTGTATACGTGTGTTGGAGTGCCAATTTTGGTAGATCTGCTAAAACGCAAAACATAACGGAAAATCACCATTTCAAAGCAAAAGAAAAAGAGATAATACTTAATGTATCAAATAAACAAATGCTACACATAAATTCACAGTATAGATAAATATATAAATAAGAAACACAACCTACTGGGGTTGGTTAGTATGATCTAGGGTCAGCCACGTGGTGTACAGTTAATTCCATTTGCTAGCACAAATCATTACCTAATACAGAATGGTAATCGGTACTAATTAGCTAACACTTAGAATGTAGTGCTGACTTTGTTCCATTTGTTTAAATCACTCAATTTGGAAAGCCAAATGACTATAAATATCGCACCAAGAAGTCTAAAAGGGTTGGTGGTATTACTGGTGTTGATTGATCGCCTCTTGACGACTTCTCATCAAGCTAAAAGTCAACCCCTATACGTGGAAGTCATACGGAATTATGCAAATATGTCAAATCTGTATATATATATATAGTACGTTGTTTTTTCTTTAAACATGGCAGTGAATAATGGTGGTGGTATTGTTGCACATTTATAGATAGCTTTTCCTTTGTGGAAAACGTTACATATCCTGGAAAATGATATGTATTCATATGTCGGACGGGGAGTTGACTACAAGGACATTACATTGTCCATGCTCAGGATTGAATTACTTACATGTTTTTGTTCGTCTGTCTGTCTGTCTGTCTGTCTGTCTGTCTGTCTGTCTGTCTGTCTGTCTGTCTGTCTGTCTGTATGTATGTATGTATGTATGTATGTATGTATGTATGTATGTATGTATGTATGTATGTATGTATGTATGTATGTATGTATGCATCTGTCTATCTGTGTGTTTGTGTGTGTCTCTGTGTGTTTCGTGACTGTGTGTATGTCTATATATGCATGCGTCTGTGTCCAGGAAATGGAATTATGCTGAATTCAGGTGTATTAGTATTCCTGTATGTTATGTCATCAAACGACGGTGCATCTTACTGGGTTCAAAGAATGGCATAATATTGGACGTCGGAATGAAAAAAAATGTGAAAATTGATTCCATCCGTGTCCATATTTCCGTTTGTAGTTCACATAATTCAGAATAAAGGTACTAGTGAAATGTGTCGACCAGTTCAATATATCGTATAAAAATACACAATTCAATAATATACCTATAACTATAGTTCTGTAACGGAGGTTAACGCTTGGAAATATTTCAACTATATATTTAACTGCATGTATACACTAATTTCGAAACCCTCCTTTCTTCCCAACTCTTTTTATCCAATCTCGAAAAGCATCATTGCATGTTGGTCGCCATGGGGCGCCACTAACGAATCGCAAGATATCTTCACCAATGGATACAATGTCGAACGTGATAGAATACTTGAGATGGTAAGAGTTGGATATATATGGAGCAGCGCTATCCATGTTATGGAACCAGCGGCAGTTTGTTTTTACACATGCCGCTGTCTGGATAAGAAAGCTAGTCGCCTTAAGACCTAGGCTATACTGACAACACGCTGGGAGTTTTCCTTTGCTGCATCAAACTGTTGTCAAATGCTTTTTCAAGAAGAATGAGCAGAAAGCGACCTTGCTGCTGAAGAACGTTTCCTGTGCTTTGAAAAGTAGCTTTTACTGATGCAAATGTAAGATTCCTTTGAACTATGCGTGACCAGTCTCACTGGTGTTTATACTAACTCTGCTTTTCAGCTTTTCAAGTGAAAAAAAGACGGCGCCTTTGCGAATGAATCGTGAAAAAGAGCAAATCACAGAAATTGAAACATCGCCACTGCTGACTAATATCAATAAGCTTACCTCACCATATGTCATTATATTGCCTTCACAGAAATTTCTGAAAATATCACCACGACAAAATATGCTGGCTGGAAATATTATATTATGTATGGATTGTAATATTATATGATAACTGACTTTGTTGACATACAAAACTGGGACAATTTAAGCTAGTCAGTGATCGAAAATGTATTAATTTACTATACTTTCCAAGCGAAATCTGATAAACTTTTCGTCAAAATGGCTACCATATTTTAAGCCAATCAAGAATATTTGCAATATTTCCATGGTAACGAAAATACGTAGCAGGCTTTACCATGAAATTTAGAAATATGAAATACATAATTTGTACATTGCCAGAAAGGAAATGCTATTGTTTACATAGTTGATTTGTATGTTATTGTTGTTGTTTTAGAAAAAAACATCCTCAGCGATAGAATTCGAATTTAAGCTCAATCTTTCAAAAAGAAGCTCTCACATCTGTTGGTACGTTTCATTTTAATATTGATTGATTTTTTAAAATCGAAAATAAGTTTCAGAATTTGACGCATTGCAAAGCTTATAATGAATTCGTTATCACACTTACTCTAATGATCCAAGGCATGAATATATCTATTACTTACTTCTCTTCATTAAAATCAACCAAAATCGACAGTCTCCATGGAAAATCGCTAATTTGAATATTATACACATTAAAGTGTGGATATGGGCGTTGGATAATTTGGCGGGTAAAGACTGGGTATGATGGAACGAAGATACCAATTGCCAATCATAAAGTTGCAGATACCCAGCACAACTAATACGAATACGTGTCCTCGGTATATTCGATTTCTGTTCTTTAATCTGTTGGTTTTTCTCGGTATGTACTTTCGTATGTCATCATTGAATGAACAAGAGTCGAATACATTATGTACCTAGCACAACAACAACAACAACAACAACAACAACATCAACAACAACAACAACCACCACCACCACCAATAACAACAACAACAACAACAACAACAACAACAACAACAACAACAACGGCAACAGACAGTTGTGACTTGATGAGATAAACTAGACAGACATTTTTGCACATTGTAAATAAAAATAATATCCATTCACTGAGCACTTTGGACACACAAATCAATTCATTCACGTTCAATGATTACGAAAAAAATGTATTAACGAACTGGTTTTATCTTCTAATCTAATGGAAATATTCAAATGTGCAAACCTTTTAACTTTGCAGACGATTACTACCTGGATCGAACTAACTTCGTCAAAATGGGTACTGTCGGCAGCATTTGTACATGTACAGTGTGTGATTATTGACCTTTGCCCTTTCTGCATCAATTATTTCATTTTATTTTGCATTTGTCGAGCCAAGTTTTATGTCGTTCATACAAAGAAAAGCATTTGATGTGGTCATTGACTCTTGAGACGCACCAGTAGCTACTCTTTCTTGGCGATTTAGTACAAAACGAAACTATTTTTCATAATTTCTTTTTAGCTTGAATTTGTGTTTTGTTATCTGTTTTGGGTGAACAGTTGTCCTGTTGCTATATGGCCGGTGATGGCTACGTTTGTGGTTGTCAAATGGCAACCGCAGTTCCCCACTACCAAATATAACAGAAATCGTCGTCTGTTTGGGTTATAGCCCATCGCGAGCATACACGTGTGTCTACAGAATATCTGTGTTCACGCAGTGACACGCTGCAAGCTTTCGTCAACTGCCTTTACTGGTAATGTTTGAACCGCTAATTACTACCCTAATGGGGCGTTCTCTTCAATATTCAATTTGACCCAGGCTGTGATGGCTTCCTAAAGAATAGAGATTTCACCCAAACTTGTCGAATTAAAGCTCTTCATGTGCACTGATCAAACCCCACTCCGCCAAAACCTAAAATATCGACCTGACGCAAAGTACGGGTTTCAATTACATGCTCACGCTGTGTGTGGAATATTCAAGACACCAATTGCGTGCCCTTTCTCCGTGATCTTAAAAGTGAACACGCATGTGAGGGACCCTCGAGGGGGTAGGGTACTCCCCGCGGGATGGGGAAACATTGCGAGGTCGGAAGCCTAAGCATGAGTCGAGTCCAAATAGGGAGAAATGAAAAGACAAGCCGCCGGGTTTAGATCAGTGGCTTACAACCGGGGTAAAAACCTCGTTGTAGTTTTTTCAAGTTGACCCTTGCCCAGACTTGGGTCCCGATGGACATCCAGTTGGCTAAGAACGGCACATTAGAGAATGGTTCCTATTCACCGTTGACTGCGCATCCTTCACGCGGAAATATTATATGATATAATCAAGTTGTGCTTCGTTTCTAACTGTCGAATTTAATTTCAACCGCCAATGCCTCCGTGATCATACTTTGAAATCGACGTATTCCAAGTGATTGTTCAGAGTTGCATAGACTCTACCGTCGCCCTTTCATATTGACATATAAATGCACTCACATTTTAACCAAGCACTTTTAAAATCGATGCATTTGAAAGATCATAAGTTCCATACGGGATTCCCAAACATGCCTGAGAGCAACGCAGGGATACACATCTCGAGAAAAAGACCCGCTTTTCACAATTATGTTTGTATCTACTGTTGCCATGACAGCAACAGTATGTGGTATTTAATGGATTTCTGTATGCTTCAAAGCACTAGAACAACTTATATAAGTGTTATATGTTGCTTTGGGGGAAACGACACAGACTGATTATATGCAAATAAAATAACAACAACAAGAAATAGGAATATATATATATATTGTAAGCTCAATTTTGCAAATTATTTGGTGATCCAAAGGATTTTGGACAATCTGGTGTTGATGGATCTATATCACTTGATATTCTGATTTGTGTTTTCAAACAAAATAAAAATATTAAAATATCAATATATGGGGGTACATTAAAGTCGCTTAAAATAACCCCCCGTCAGAAGTCACCCCCCCTCACCCAGAAGCCACTGCACGGCATTAGCATACATATGTAACCATAAAGCGATATAGTAGACGCAATAACTATTTTTTATACATGTGATTAATATACAACGACTGATAGACTGTCTATCTTTCAGTTCATAGTTAAGTAAGAATCAACAGTAACCACTACTGGTAACGTTTACCGATGTGACACTAAACTTTATTATTATCTTTTTATTTATTTATTTATTTACTTATTCCTTAAAATATGTTAATAAATTTATTTTGAAACAGTGTAGTTGGGTATTAATACTTAGATGTGTCAAATTGAATAAAGTTATTTTTCCTAGCATTAATACTTTGTGCTATCACAGACGAAGAGGGAGATACGCACCGACATATGGCGGAATCACGCAATGTTCTCATCTCCCCGGGCGTTTTGTCTGATAGTGCCTTTTTTTCTCAGGCCATACACAAGGGTGTGACTTGGTTGTGGTAATATTTCACATATATCATTTTGTTTAGACTAGCCGCCTTAAAAAAAATTGTACAAATATATCAAAACGTTGTCATTTCTTCTTTTCAAAAGCAAATCACACTTGACTGTATTCATCTACTGTTTTATTTCATTTAGTAACCAACGTTACGGTAAGGTTTAGAGCTACTATGGAACTGTTCATAGTGTAACTTAGCTCAGCCCGGAGACAATGATCACACTCTGGTGTTGAAATCATTTGAATTAGGAACCGAAATATCGACTCGCTCCACAAAAGAAGAAAAACAGAAACGTAAACTATAATATATTTTCTAAGTGTGCTATAGTAGTGGGGTTGGCTTTTACTTCAGCTGTGCACGCGCTACATCAGATATCGTAAAAAACACATGCAGTTGAAATCTTATGGAAAGATAGGTTCCTATTATAAACCCAAATATTTCGAATCCATAATTTATTTAAATGAAGGATCGTGTATAAATAAAAATAAGAAAACGTGCCTAAATGAAGAAGTGGTGACTTCCTACTTTCTGCAGTGATACATAAAAGCAAATGCTTTGTTTATTTTATAAATTTGAGTCGCTTCCTAAAATCGATATGGCCACTCGAGATCTTCACGGCTGGCTCTTGGAATACTCACTAACGAATCGAATTTCTCGGCGTTTTCCAAGCGTGTACGATATGTGCCAATTCGGTGGTATTTTATAATATTCCCCGGAGTTTTAGGTATTTTCTATAAACTTCAACTTCTCCGACGTACTTTTTTGTCGGAGAATGATAGTGGTGTCAACACAGTGCGCACAATCAACTTCACAATGAGAGTACGCCCAAGTTACTCTAGTGTAATGGTAGGTTTTATCGAATTCTTAATTCGTTTAGTGTTCGTTCAGACGAGTGTATTATAAGTTTCCAAGGTCTTCTTTGAATATCATACGGGACCATTATAAGTTTGTTGTAAATGAACTTGGCAGTGTTTATATTATGAGGACGGACAAACTCATACAATGTTCATGAAGCTTATTTTTGTGTAAACAATTTTGAAATTAGTATGATCGTTAAAACAAACATCAAACGTACAATCGCATGATAACTGACTAGATATTTGAATGTATAACTTACCTGTATAACTCTCATATTTAATCCTGTTTCCTGGGCTAGCTGTTCTCGTATGTGTCTTGTTGGCTTTGGTGTGGCATTAAATGCAGCTTTCAAAGTTTCTAGTTGTTTAGCTTTAATTGTTGTACGTGGCCCACGCCGTTTCTGTCCACCAACATTATTAGAGTCTGTGTTTTCATTATTTGCTGGTGGTGTGACATTTGTTCCACTATTATTACTATTAGAATTGTGCACATTTGTATCACTGTTTGTTTGTTGGCCATCATTAGAATTTGTATTGGCTTCAACACTCTCACTTATAGATGAAAGATCGTCCTTGTCATCCTCATCTTCGTCCAAATCACCTTGAATAGGTGGTGTCGGTTGACTCTCCGTGTCTTCCCCTGGGGTTTGAGCCGACGGGGGAGCCGCTGTTGATGGTGGGGGAGCCACTGACGAAGGAGGGTTCACTAAACTAGGTGGACTCTGTAGAAGCGAATCGCAACTTCCATTGGAAAGGCCAAAGCCATTGGAAGTGACGGCTCCGTTGCTGAGATGTCCCCCACCTAATTCTGATTCCGACTCGGCTGTGGAAAAAAAGGGGAAAACTGTGATAAGCAGAATGAATATTTTATTGATGAGACCTGTGCTAAAGTGAGCTAGATAATTTCATTTTGTTTTATTGTATCAGTCCTTAGAGGCAATCCTATACCGATATGAAAATGGAAATTTATTGCCTCAGATAAAACAATTGACGTGATATAGTAATGAGCAACATAGACACCCGAGTGAAGGACTGGTCACAATTGAATCCCGTCCTGATTTCAGGCTAAAAACAATCCTTGTGTTGGAGGAAGCTGTCGGTACAAAAGTGTTCTTTATGTTGTTTTCATTATGAATGAGCAAAAGCAACATACACTTTCCACGACTGGAAATATGAACACTCTTAATGGATACATTGAGTGTATTTTCCTAGGGGACCTGGAGAGCGCTTTCAGAGCAGTAGTATTGCCAACATACAAAAGAAAAATTCGCTTCAACCGGTTTGACGAGCTGTCAAGAGCGGAGCGTGAGCTCGCATAGACTTACAAAGTACAGTCGGTGAACGCATCAAATTGGGGTACAGCGGCCAAAGAGGAAATTAAACAAAGATTTCCAACTGATGGATATTTTAGCGCACCGTCATAACAGACGGGATTTTTACCCTTGTCTGTTGCACGAAATACGGAGGACATTTTTAAATGGGTTTAAAAACGTATATGTAGTTAACAAAAGAGTTTTATTTTTAAAGTACATTAACCGTGGTTTTACTGAACAGCTTCCAAAAATACATGTGTTAACTACCAGTGCAAACAAACAATCTGACATACATTGGACGATCATTCTGACGGTAATGTCGGTGTTTTAATTATATTCAATCTTTCGATCTAAATACGAGCAGAGTTCAACCGGTGATTGAAAGTTTGTATTTTCCTCGGAACATCACGACAGCGAAATAGTCGCCATTTTATGGCTTACCAGTTCTTCTCGCAGATGTCAATCTTTTTTTGAGGGTCTGAGAATGGGCAATTAAAGAGGAATTGAAGCTTTTGAACGCTGGAGAATACAAGTAGCACTTTATAAGGTAGCTAGGCATCGCTCTCAGCTCTAATCACATTAACCCTATCCGGTAATTAGACAGTTATTGTCTCAACTGGAAAGACGAGGAGTGACAAATCGGCCGTGTCTCCAAACGTTGCCAACCGACGCTTTGTTCACTTCGGAGTTTTTTTTGACCACGGTGACTACCCACGTGTTCGTTCGGTGACTCAGGATGATAGCATAAGCAATGTCTTTCAAAATTAGCTATTGAAGTAATCAGTTGACGATAATAACATATCCAATATAGATCACTGTACAGTATATCTTCTGTACATTCCCTTTCGACATAATACACATTGATTTTAGTAACTGTTGCGGTTGTGCATTTGAAATCAAATCAGTTAAAATATAAATAGTGCAAACATAGTGGGTGTACATTTCTAAAAATGTTCCTGACAAGAATTGTGCAATGAAAATCTGATGGCACCTTCGTAACAACGTTTAATTAAAACAATGAAAATAGTCCAGACATGTTATTTAAGAATCACACTACCGTGCAAATATGTATCGTTGTAAAGAATGGTGGGTCGTTAGCGTTTTTATTAGCTATGGTATATTGCGTGTGCAATGTTGAACATCGTAACCGGGGCTTGCATATTCTCATGGACTTTTTTATATCATATACACTATGTGATCCCAAACGTTAAACCTACTTACACGTACTCAAAAAACAAAAGAAACAGAATGCTGCAATAGCCTCCAGGCATCGAATCGTCATTTTTGACAGCTATACAGCTAATACATCATCCAGTGAACGAACGACATTATTTGTCAAGCAATAATGCATTTACAAGGCATGGCGAGAGTACATCACCGTTTTGAGACCCCCAGACCATAGACCGCCCGCTGATTCGCTGGGCAACTAAACCCCTAGTGAGTTTACTGGTTGCGATCAAACAAGAGTCAGCGACTATCGCCAACCCCTCCAGCCGTGCACAGTGGGCGATGGTTGCGAGATAAGGCCTGTTGAAAGGCTAAACGAAACCTGCCGCCAAGTGCTGCAATTATCGATACTACCGATCACTCCATCTAGAACATGTTTTCAAATGGGAAAAGTCACTTTCCCAGAGGATTCGTGGAGCCACTCTGGGAATCAGAATCCGTGTAACGAAATACAAGGCTGTTATAGTTAAAATTTACACAGTGTGCTTGTTCAGTATACTAGTACTTTTAAAGTTATTGATCTACAATTGCTCTATATCATTGCTAACACACTATATACTCGAATGATTTAGAAACCAAGATATGCATGAATTATACATTATACGAGACGAACTCGTTTACATGCCCAAAATCAAATAAAAACAATAGAGATTACTTTTTTTTGATGATCAATTACGCCAACATGAATAATTAAGGCTTGGAGTGAGTAATATGTCGAAATGCATTCTCTATGTATACACAATTTGACAACCCGTTTTGAACTCAGAGTTGCTGAAATGCCTTCTATCACGGTTTTTAAAATTAAAAAAGTCAAGTTTTAATGAGAATTTGGCTCACACGCTTGTAAAGGTATAAGCGGGTCAGTCATTGACATACATCGATGTAAGAACCGTCGAAGCATTGATTTTTTTTCACCGGTGATAATTCATACGCAAGATGCAGCTGACTAGTACAGTGATGACGGGTCCAGCGACAGAAACAATGCTCTTTCCTTCCGTTTCCTGGCTTCAGGGGACACCCGCATGGCGGAAGTTGCGCTTGGAACAAAAAATGAAGACAATTTTTCACCGACATAAACCACCTTTCACGTGTGCCGTTGCTCGAATGTGCACTACGCTTGTTTTTAATAATTGCTACGGAGTGTGTACAGCTCGATATGGTATTCATATGAGTCCGCTGTATAGACATGACGCTGCATCGATTGACAACAAAACTAACACAGACTTTAAATTCTCAAACGCCAATCCAGATGAAACATTGGATATTGTAATATGGGTACTATGAAGAACGTAGCTATGTTGACGAGATATCAAGGAGTCGATTCGGAATAAACAAATATAATGGGGACATAATAATTAATATACTAATGTATTATATCAACGAACTCCTTTCTATTTTTCAGTGTTACTGTTATTTCTTATTGTTGATTTGACAATATTGACTAGTAAACAGTTGCTGTATGGATTGAATACACGCGTCTTTCATTTACCTGGTTAGAATATAATTTCTCGACTGATCTCGTGTGGCCAGATTTTTGAATAGACGTTCACAGTATTGTTGACAACACCTAAATCCATGGCTTTGTGGATAGCTGACAATTTCGACCTCTGGTCCGCTCGGCCATTTTGGATTTGGCGAAATGTTCATCGGGGATGGAATAATCGCCGTCGGCAGAGAGCTGCAGCGCTCCGTAGTGACTTTCTGTACTGCGCTTGTAAAAATTCATAATGCGAGATTTTTGCGGTGAAACGGTACGGAACATCAGTTCTGGCTTAAGGCAATAAAACGGGGGACATCATTTATGGGTAATGACTTGTCGTTAAGTAGTGCGATACTAGGACGATGATAAATCATCGACAATTGTGAGACCTACGGATTCCACGTCTGCCGTAAGGTGAAGAGGTACACACAACGATTATCACGTACGAGTGTATGCCAAATAGCCGGTTATTGATAAACTTCAAATGTATGAGGAGATCGATAAATGAGTGGAACAGTCCAAATAACAAATTACAATAATTCGATAACAAGAGGGATATTACATCCATTGGAATCACAATTGCCTGAACTTTATTTACACCAGGCGAGATAATTATCTGAAATAGACCACAGAAACAAACAGATCACTAGTTCATTTCTATATTTCATTTACAACTACAAAACGTCAATTGCTGAATATATGCTAGGTTGCTTTTGAGCATAACTCGATAACAGGTTGCGATCACGCTGCAAAAATTGAAAGTGAAATCACTCGAGAATTACTATATTTTGATTGAGGGCCTGTCTGGGTCGATTGTCCAATGCATCTGGTTATCTATATCTCTGTACCCTCATTCAAAAATCAGGTCCCTTTGCGATTCGTACATGAAAGATAAGGTCTGAGGGTCGGGGCATATGTGAAAACAAAAAAATATCCATGTAAGTTTCACTTTCCTTTGATATGTACTATATACAAGTTACAATCAGTGAACATATTGCTCTATTGTGGAGTTTTCAATTCAGTTCGATTTATTCTCTTACACGCTAATTTTGACTTTATTGTTATATTTCATCAATATATAACTGATGATAACCCAGCTTTTTGATTCAGCGATTTTTTCCATCAGTGTACTATTTTTTTTACTCACAGGTGATGTTTACCCGTCCACACCATATAGTAGCAGATCTGACTTATAGATGCCAGCTGTTATATAGACATACTAGTCTTATTGCGTGTACTATCCCAACACGATCGAGTTCAGTGAAATACCTGTATGTCAACACAACACAACACCCGCTTCAAAATGACAACTGGGTTTTGTTGTAGTAAGCAGGCGACAGTTGCTGGCAAGGGGGGGGGGGGTCACTATATTTCCCTTACACCTTTACAAATATGCTGTGATGGCTGACTGTATTATGTCGAACCTACCTGACGGTGATTTTGTACTCATGTAGTCATCTTTGCAAATAAACTGATTTTCGTCCACTACATATAGTTCTTCTCCCGTTGAAAGTTGCTTACGACAAACCATGCACGTAAAACACTTAAGGTGGAAAACTTTATTGCGGGCACGCCGGACAAGATCGTTGGGTGATATCCCCTGAGAACAACCGGCACATTTTGTACCGTATCGCCTGTGGAAAGGGAAAGTCACATAGAGTAAGTACAAGGTATGTAGATGATACTAAGTACACGTGTTGTGTATTTTTAAGAAGGTATGGACGACAGAACACATTCAGGGGTTGTTTCTTCAGCTCTATAGCATTCCAAACTTGCTGTGATACATTGCATATAGAGAGTTTGCGATGAGTGAAACTATTTAAAAAACTGGAAACCAATTCACAGTTAGCTACGTAAGAGATCTGTTTGAATGGTTCGACAAACAACAGCAGAGTTTACACTACAACAAGGCGTTGAGAAATGTACATATAAAAGTGTGAAATGTACATGACTGAATGTGGCGTCTAGGAATTAAAAGGGTAAAACAATACAACTGTTTCTCACCTGACGAAATCTGTCCGGCAATATAGTCTGCCATCCCGTGAAAAGCACTTGTCGGCCAGTTTACATTTGCATTCGCAACACTGTACACAATTCACGTGCCACGCTCTGTCCAGAACGTTTAAGAGAAATCGGTCCAAAATTGGCCTCTCGCAACCAGCGCATAGTTGAACCATGGCGCTGAAATAAATATAGCGCACCCAAAAGTCACAGTGAAATATACAATATGTATATAGTGATACACTTCAGGCTGAAATGCACAATCGTCTCGAGTTATTTTTCGCTGGAAGCTGGCTCTGACTTGGTTTACAAATGTATTGATTGATTTGGTTCGAAGCAACAACTAGCACTCAACATCGAAGTTTTAATTTTTTTCTACCTCGTGTGATACTTGCAGGTCTCCGTGTATGTTGAGTACATGCCCTCCCTTAGTGTACAAGTCCACAAGAGCGATGATCGGTAGTTTGGCAGTCGACCCCTGAGCTTTTTTACACTCAGTGGGAGGGATTCGATGAAGCAAACACTAGTGGGGTTTCACTGTATGTATCTGCGGATAAATCTATTTCGCATGTACGCTGTTTGTATGCAGCTGTCGTGGTCTGTTGTTGGTTGTGGTGGCTTCCCGGTGGCACGAACGAGTTTCCCCTTCCAAAACGATCTTCCACGTCCCGCAGCCTTTTGAAGTTGCCAATTCGTCACAATCGTGAAGATCCTGTGAAGTCCATAGTAAGTATAGAAAATTAAGTCAACCGGTGTGTCCTCACAGTGAGTCGGTACCATCCATACGTAACGATACGGTGTAGATTATGAAGGGACAAAAACAGTTGTATCAAAATTACTGTTTTTCTGTTGTAAATTCTTCGAGTATGACTATAGAGCAGCGACTTGTTCCCCTGTCTACGACACTTGTGACAGAGACTCTACGCTGTCAGTGGTTGTAAGCACTGTTATACTGTACTACTACCAATTCACACTGTTGCAATTATGACACCTCAGTCCAAGCAATCACACGAGAGTATCTCCTCGCTTCGGCGCTGTCGGTGTCATGGCGTTGACGAGTTGACAGGGTGGGCGCCTTGCAAACCAATCGCAACGTAGCCACCATAGCAACTGTGCCCCGCCTCCTATTATTATGCAAAATACATTCCTATTGGCCAATCAGAGAGTGGTGGGCGGTATCCCTTGAGTGTTGTTGATGTTACATTCACCGTCAGAAAGCTTTCACAAGCGTTTTCAAAGCCACATGCATACAAGCTAAACAGTGCCTGAAAATTCAAACAGATTTACTATGCTGATGTTGCTTTTGGAGTGTTTGACTACTTATGTAACCCGGCCCAACTTTGCTTTGCGCTATCGACGGAAAGTGGCCGATGTTTATTCGTCAGCGTCTAAACTGATACAAGAACGTAAACGTATACTATCACCTTCTGTAGAGAGTATGACAATATTTGTATTGACCTACTCTCTTGACTGCCGATCCTCAACGATAGTGATACAACTCTCCCAAATATCATGACATTGTTTATCTCAGTTTAGGAAAACGTGTCAAGCTTTGCTTTCACTGACCCGTTGTGTGATGTGAGTGGTGGCAATACAGTGTCTATCCATGGAAGTAGAACCCACGGTCTATCACCACGTGAATTTGACGCTATTGAAATATCATACACTGTGTCCTGTGTTTAAAAGCTAAACATGTACCCAATCAATCAGAAGTGATATTAAAGGGGAAAAAGAGAGAATTCGGCAAAACAATGAAAATTAAGTTTCTCGTACAACTGATATATATACTATATATAGTATAGTCAAAAGAACGAACTCTCTAGTGCGTTTTTTGAATATAGACGAGAGAGGGAGGTAAAGATTAATATGGCATTTATCATTGCTAACGACACAAGTGGCGTAATAACACCGGTATTGTGGCAACTATAGTCGCAAGCACTACTTTTACTGTTCACTACTTGGTTCACAAATTGCCCGATGCCCTTGCTATTGTCCGTGCCAATGGGTGAAATAAATCATCCGGGCTATACATCACTTCGTATGAGCAACCGAGACACGAAGAGAAAACGGTAGCCACACTTCCGTGTTGGTGAGGATGCTGGTCGACACACCAACAATGTGCATTAAAACACACGGGAATATGAGATATCGTGATTCGACGAAGGATGAACGAATTGCGAATGACACACTGCCAAGTCTGAACTGTATTATTCTTGCTATTGTTGAGTCACTACTGAATTGGTTCGACTCTCCGTATCATACTGAATACAAACCATCTGGTCAAACACGTTTTAGAGTGATATTCTTTTTTTTGCAAACTTGGCCATAAATCACACACTTTGAAAGAACGTGTATAACTGAGTCGCCAATGAAAAAAACGACATTTTGCAGCTACTTGCTAAACGCAGCAGCCAGCTTTTGTAGGGGCAGTACTAGTAGTACCCAGACAGAATCTTATCAAAGACTCGAAATCGTAGAATTAACGCACGGGTGAACATTAACAAGACAGCCTTCTCACTAAAGCGTTCACTTTGGATTTGAATAAAGAATCCACCTTTTTGCTAAAGAGACCATCAGAAAGAAAATGAAGGAGACACCGGCTGTAATAACTTTGGACATGGTTGTTTCTCAATATGTTATTGTACCAAGAATCATAGTCCGAAAATGCCAAATTACCGCCAATCGGTCTCTATTTGTAACGAGTAGAACTATTACTTAAGTATCGCAAACTTGCAACGACTGGCGCTTTAGACGTTCCATAACTTTGTAAGGAAAACAA
Source organism: Glandiceps talaboti (assembly GCF_964340395.1). NCBI lineage: Eukaryota > Metazoa > Hemichordata > Enteropneusta > Spengelidae > Glandiceps > Glandiceps talaboti. The sequence goes on from NC_135566.1 coordinate 2,450,212, forward strand.
ACAATGCTAAAAGGGACGGGTTTTTAAAGATTTGTTTGCAAGGCCCGAAGCTGCCGCTGCTGGGAGTGACATGACAGTCTGTAATGCAGCTAGGGAGGAGGCAAGTTGAAAGCGGCAATTTTGATGTAATTGTGAACATGTATATCACACCTTTTATAAAGTGTCAAACGGTCGGCGATCTGATAATATTCCGTCGTAAGTGGTAAACTTCGGTGTGAATTGGTTGATAAACAAAGACCAAGAAACCATAACGCTTTATGGTCCCTTTCCTTGCTGTTTTCAATATTTGTTGATTTTGAACTCCAAGCAGGTACATCTGATGCTCTGGATGCTACTACCCCAGGGCCAGCTAAAAAGCAACAACTCGCATTGGGAACTTCGATCAGTTTAGGGCAGCATAAAGCCTCGGGCTCGGAGACATCAAGAGAACGTTCGATTTTCTTTCTCGGTTCAGTCTTGCATGACAAATACTCCTTCGACAAGTACTCTTTTGTTAGTGCGCCGTATTAGCATTTCAACACACTGACAAAGCTTGTTATTTCGATATGGGTAAAGCGGCTTTATAGCGTAAAGACTACTGTGCCAGTATACAAATACTGCGCCAATCGAGATTGTGGCTACCGGTGGAACGGTCAGCTAAACAGACATTATAGACAATCAACATCCGTACCAATCTATTATATACTTCCGCTCAGAAATCGTTCAAATAAAATATAGAATATTTCAGCAAAAGGTAAATGTTTAATAATTTTTTTATTATTGTTCCAATCGTACAGTTCATCATTTTTCCCTAACAAACACGCTCCGATACAACATCTGTCATGCGTCCTGCCGACAGTTCTGTTCTGTTCTACTCGATATGTTACTCCATCATTACCTATTTGTTCAATACTCTCTGCACAGATCTGAACTATAGGCATATTTACATTGAGTCAAGCGTCAGTAAAATAAAAAAAAATGAAATCGTATCAGTTATCCCAGTCACGTTTGCCGATCGCCAACCATGGAATACAACTTAGTTCATCCAAAACAGAATATATTTACATAATTTAAGTATTTTATTCAGATGACTATCGGGTCATACAGTAGCGATAGGAGGGAGAAATCCGAGACTGTTTACAAGCATTTGACAGTTCCGAAGTATCCCGTTTCTCTTGTGTTTGTATTGACTACTCCACTTATATAACGCAACATCACACTACTTGTTATTTTTAACCCAACCTTTGAGTGACCGAAATGTGTTGACTGATTTCAAATGGTGAGTGATTTGAATTGCTAAAAGTTATACACGTCACTATTCTGTTTTACCACTGTTTAGAGTAAAGAGATTTGACAAAGCCAGTCATCATGTCATCCCAGTAGACGAAATACCGAGACCCAGGTCTATTGTAGGGGTGTGTGTCCACTACGCACAATTATCACACCAAACGGATTCTCACTAGGTTTATTTTGGGGGATTGCCAAATTTCACAAACTTTCTCCTGTCTACAGTTTTAGCGATGACATCCACAATATTCATTTTTTTAAATAGTTGTCTGTATTGTAGCTAATATTGTTGAGTCACTCGAAAGTGCATCCAAGTTTATCACCACCGAAATGTTACATATTCATATTATAAATATTATAGACTGCTACGTTGTTAACCCAAGATTGAAGACAGCTAAACCCTGTAATCTCCCAAATTTGCCTCGAGAAAGTCATGTTATTTTGGATAGAGAAATCTGCCAGCAAACTTGGCACTGATTTGCTAGGTTTGGTTATATTTTTAGCGTGTACGTTAATTGTCTAATTGTCCGAGATGTAATGACCCCTTGGTTGTGTTGACTTACTTTTGAGACAAAATTAAACACAGTCAAGCGTAACAGATTGATTAATCGATCGACCATGTGTTCTCTCAACTGATTGACTGATTGATCGACTGACTGTCGACCGACTACTTGTTTGCTTGCTTGCTTGATTGATTGATTGATTGACTGACTGTTAGTTTATTGATTGATTGATGGATGGTTAGACGGACGGACGGACGGACGGATGGATGATAGATGGATTGATCGATCGATCGATCGATGGATGGATGGATGGATGGATTGATTGATCGACACTGGATGGCTATCTGAAAGTTTAAGTGTTTATTATTTACTCACTCATGTACTTATTAATTTGTTTATTAATACATTCATTATTGAGTGAGTGATTGCTTAATTTATTGAGTGACTGAGTGAAGAAGGGGGTGGAATGGTTGATCGATCTACTTATTGACTGATGAATTGACAGGGGCATGTCACGTGGTTGGATAGATGAAGAGATGAATGAATTGGGTATTGATTTGTATAAAATTAAAGTAGTATAGTTGATTACAATACAGGAAAAAATATGTTGTTGTTGTTGTTGTTGTTGTTGTTTTCACCTACTCTATTACGACATTCTTACTTTATATATCGTTCCAACGATAATTGTCTGTTCTGTTTCTACTTACTCCAAATTGAAGTTACCCAACTGCCAACAGATTTTGACCTCCTTTTTTGGACTTGAAGTCAATGTTAGTGTATGACTACAATCTAAGTTGTCCTTCTTTTCCACCAGACAGGCACCGGTCTAGAAAGAAAGAAAGAAAGAAGGAAAGTACAATTAACTATCAAAATGTTACTATAAAACTACAGTACATCAATATATCTCAACTTTAACTGTTAACTGACTCTTGGAGTAGTGTCCCTAAAACGAATCCAGTCATCTCTGCGTATACTTTTCTGTTTCTAGCCCCCAAGTTCAACTTCAGAGGTTTAGGTCATAATTGTTGCCTATCATCCAGACAAGGACTTCTAAAACAACGAGGGTTTGTTTGTCAACTCAACTATATACTAGTTTAAGACTAGTATGTTAACTATAGTCTTGACCATTACAGACAACTCTGCAAACAGTCATTTAATACTGACATAGAATCGGTATCGGAGAAGTGTACATGTAAAATAATCCGTTTGTCTTTTTGTAAAAAAAACGATGACAATTAATATCATTTATAATCATGTCATATATTTAACTTCAAGATTCCTCGGTTCTTGATTTTGTTTTATATTGAAATGTTATATTAGTCAAATTATCGAAACGTAAATCATGTCTCATCAATTCTCTTCAGGTGTTCAGATATGACATAGAAATGACAGTCTTTGTTAACAAGCCAATATATGCATGCATTCGAAGTTATCGCTATTGTACAGTGTCGGCGCTGTCACCGTGTAACTTTTGATTCGTGCACTATGTATGTCCTTTTTAAAATTAATGTTAGTCGAAAAAAAGATAACCCCGTCACAGACTAGACCACTCGAAGTGAAAAAAATGACAAAGGAACATGTAAATGGTAGCAATTTGTTGGTGGTTAACTTTGAAAAACAAAACCATCGTTACTTTACAGTATTTAAGAATGGCGTATTTCTAGTTTTTACTAAAAACAGGTATTATGGATGGCATAACATAAAGCTCTTTTTGGTTTTGTAAATGGTATAAAATTGTAACTGCTTTTAGCGACAACAAAACGATTCAAGCGATACATTAAACGAGACTTGGTAATTCTAATTACATTCAATTCTTTGTATTTGCTACACATCACATACTTCTAGAGTTCGACACAGGCAGACAGACAGACAGACAGACAGACAGACAGACAGACAGACAGACAAACGAACATCATAGATGCAACATCAAAGAACGTATCAATGTCGTTGTACCAAATAGATATCGTAATGAGTAAGTTTAAAGATTAACACAAGTTGATACATATCACTCACAGAACGAAGCCCTGAAAACAATGAATGAAGCCATTGACGACAAAATAAAAACCATACGTTGTTATACATTGATTAGAGTAAGTCTTGGTGTACATTTCAGTCATCATTAAATGAATAATATTAGATTTTGAGTTTGGAAAAATAAAAGTGTTAATCATTGTTTAGGTCAATGCCCTCTCCGATCTTAGTTATCTGTCACAATTATTCTAGTTATTGTGTGTTTTCTGTCAGCCCATTTCGACGTTTCAAATGTACTTTAATCGAGTTTTATTTTTACTGTAGTTGCGTTTGCCATTTTATACAGACTTCTTCAACAACAACAACAACAACAACAACAACAACAACACACACACACATACATACAGACAGACAGACAGACAGACAGACAGACAGACATACGTACGTACGTACGTACGTACATACATACATACATATATACAGACAGACAGACGTACGTACGTACGTACGTACGTACATACATACAGACAGACAGACAGACGTACGTACGTACGTACATACACACACACATACATACATACATACATACATACAGACAGACATGCATACATACTGACAGACAGACAGACAGACAGACAGACAGACAGACAGACAGACAGACAGACAGACAGACTCGTATATATTACAATACTGTAACATAATAATATCACATAATTCACTAAAAGTGGTTCCAGTATAAAACTTTACACCGTCATATTTCATTGTTGGTTATGGGGGTGGGGGTGGGGGAGGGCATTAGTTGCATTCATATAAATATGAACCAGCCTCCATCGCATTCACCAAGCAGTGCACCTGACACACTATAGAGACCCCATTCACAATACGAAGATAACAATTACAGTATACTGCTGAGGGGTTTTGTCTTCCTTTGTCCCAAAGTTCTCCATTGCTGCTATATTATAGAGTTAGCTGAATCACAAACCTCAAAATTGAACTACAAACCATTAGTGTATTATCCCTGTAATATTCAATTTAAGTATGACTGAAAGAGGTAGGTAATTAGGGGAAGATTGTATTTAATATACCACAGGCCTTTATCAATTGATTGCTATGGTCTATCAAAAATACAAACAATAGACGTTTAATGACGTATTCATAGAAAAATAGTAATAATCTGATGGGAAACATGGGGCAAAGGGTGACAACATCAGAAAACGTATTGACACTGTGGTCTGAGAATTTGGTTATAAAACTAATATTTGTTTCTGAGTTCTTTTTATGACTAATATAGATATTACGAGTGATTGCCTTTGTAGTTAATATTACATTTATACGTTTGTTTGCTCTGTTCAATGTTTATTATTGACAACGTTCAATTTGTCTTTTTATGAAAGATTGGAAGGTCGCTAATTATAGAGAATGGAGAAAGTCCGAACGTTGGAGAACAAAGACGGCAATCAGCGTGGTTCCAAGAGATAAATAAAAGAGAAGTGTAGAAATGAAACAAAAGGAGACAGGATAGAGACGAATAATGCAATTTCTATTTTGAAGAGACAATAGAAAGATGCCGCCCGTCATGAAAGGAGACAAAAAAAGCTATAGTTAATTACTGTCCGGGTTTTCCACGAGAGCGCGATGGGGGTTTATTACGCACGCGACCCCACTTAAAACAAAGCATGGTTATAACTTGCCGGCTGTGACGCAAACGAGGCGTTTGTTCGGCGGCTGACCGAAATGGCTTGACCGACTTTTGTCCAAACTGTAATTGCGGTCAAAATCGTGTCGGTAATGAAGCTCGAAATGTTGATTAACCGCACAGAGTAACGTTTCTCAGTAAGACAATACTCCGTCTGAACAGACACCTGTTGCACGGCGTCAGGGTAACATTAAGACCACTACATGAACCGAACATTATTTTAATCTCACATCTACTGTACAGTAGTAGTTAATGTTGTTGGCAGTTTTCCACTTTGCTGGAAAACAAGACTCACACGTGGGGCACTAGAGTATATTCAAATATGAATATAGGTATGTAAATTCAATAAACTATCTACCTAGACGGGAATGCCAATCCGACACTTCATTGTCAAAACTTCAGTCTTCAAATACAACTGTAACAAACCAATAACTGATTGTCATTCGATTGTGACACACTCCAAACGAAAACATACAATCAAGGTTTACTGTGTAAAAAGTCATTTGTATTTCTCCATTGCATCAAAATCCATTGTGGAAAAGGTCGATACATTTTTTATTCTTAAATGTCAACAAATAAGTAGCCTGGACGTAATTTTCAGGAGCTGCAAAACGACAACACATTTTTCTGTTAGATAAGTACTGGAAGCTATGTGAATATATTGTAATTAATTTTTTAGGAATCAATGTCTATGCAAATGACATCCTTTTGGCTTCATCATTGCTGCATCACTTCATTTTTGTTATTGTACGATTCCAATTGTCCCAAGGGAGACGTTCACACGGTTCTACCCGTACATGGTACACTCTCACGACTGATGTATACCTTTACACGTGAGAGCCTTCAATAATTCATTCGATATCTTTCAAGATTTACCCAGGATGCTTTTAATTTTAGGCGAAATTATGAAATTGTTTTTTGTCTGTCAAAATATGTCTGAACATATAAAAGAAAACAACAAACCTGACTGCTTGCAGTGATTTCGTTTACATGTTTTTTTCGACACGGCAAAAGCGTCAGAGTGATGTTACAGTAATGATTGGGCCTACTACATCATTACGAAGACATATTTTGAACATTTTACGTTGTCAGCCACGTCTTTCATCACAGCGATACACCGGACATTAATAATTGTTTGAAATGATATGCAAATTTGGAGAGTACACACACAGCTATAGCAACAATTAGATTGTATAATCTCCAATACTGTCTTTCTATTCACCATTCAAACACCTGGTAAAAATTACGACCACATCTTTTATTGATATTGCAATAATTTCATCACTTCCGTGGTGATGTTCAGATGTCTCTAACACTTTCTTGTCACATTGTAACTAAGGCAACCGTTGCTTTCATTGTATAAAAGTATTGCAAAAATGTCGACTGAATTATCGGAAAATTAAAGAAGAAAACAAAAGTAGTGTTGGAAACGGTTCTGCTTTTCGATGTAATTACAGCACGTATTATAGAGCGACATCCACGGTATCAACGAAGGCTGGACATATGGACAGTCGCCATTTATATATAGATCACAACGACAAAGTCAGACTCGTTAATTTTGAATAACATTCAACTCATAGCAACACAAGACGGCACAACAAAATGGAAAACATTCCTTCCAAAATTGTCCATACGGTAGTAAAAATACAAATATATACCCCAATGTCATAGGGTTGAAATAGGTTGACGTACACGAAACGTAATTTTGGTACTTTGTTTGCTATTTTTTGATGTTATGGTATTGACTACGCTTCCAGGTGTTGATGCTCGCTTTGAGTTGGTAAGAAAAACGACGGCAGATTTATATGATGTATATTAAAGTAACAACTCAAAATGTGTGTATTAGACCCTAGTATATGGTTTGACGAGTGGTGCAAAGTCATAGTATTTTCTTAGACACATTACAGCCGCAGTGATTGGTTCAAAATGTATCTTATTCACACAAAAGCAGTAGCAAGACCTGAGTTCAAAAGCATACATGGCCGTAAATGGGTGTATGCGAGAACGTCAAGGGTGCATACATGGGTGTATATTCAGACATTAACGACATTTGAAATGCAGAAAATGATCATACTGAACAACGTCATGCGTAGCTTCTGGTGACACGCGCTGTGATCAGAAACGTGTTTCTTTATACCTGTCCAACAGAAGTCCATATCACGACACGTTCCTTTATCACAGAAAATGACTAGATCTATAAGCTAAACCGAACAACAAATTAATACACCTGCTCAATTGCCAGTAACCTTTTCCTCCCATGAAAGAATTATTCTATCATTTTCAAAGTTCAAGGTACAGCATGGTGACATTATCAAACAATTATATCCGACGTGTTTTGAAAATGGCAAGACATTTTACGTCGCGTTTGAAGGCGCATCATGTGACAATCCATCCATCCATACATACATACATACATACATACATACATACATACATACATACATACATACATACGTACGTACGTACGTACGTACATACATAATACATACATACATACATACATACATACATACATACATACATATATACATCCGTCTCTCCATCCCTCCCTCCATTCATCCATCCATCGATCCATCCATCGATCCATCCACCCACCCACCCACCCACCCATCTATCCATCCATCCATTCATCCATCCATCCATCCATCCATCCATCCATCCATTCATTCATCCACCCATCCATCCATCCATCCATCCATCCATCCATCCATCGATTTACTCTTATAATAGCTCAATGCAGACAAAACACTCTCTTGTAGTTTAAAGAACCTACGATTAAGAGTACAAAACCGTCCATTCACTGAATACAGCCAAAACACCCTCTTTAGCTCCAGAGCAAGCACGCCTTATATGGACGTCTATTCATCCATCCATCCATCCATCCATCCATCCATCCATTCATTGCTTACATTTAGAGACTATCTAATGTTAGTTAACCGTAAACTACAACTCGTTTGTCAGCTTGCGGCACTATTTGGTCCTATCGTCACGAAATACACCGCTTGCAGTCCCTTTGATAATCAGCCCTAATTCGCACGTGTATTCCTTCAATTTACCAGTTCCACAACTACAGATGTGGCACCGAGTGCGCCGCAGGCTCGGGCCGTACCGAGAACTTTCAGCAGCGAATTTCATGATAACCGATATTTGACTACGCCCAAGTCTATATGACCTAAATTAGTCTGTGTTTTGTTCCCTTTTTTAATTCTTGATTTGAATACTCGTAAAAAAGGAAAGAAAGAATGAAAGAATTCGCCTGTATTCGAACGAGTAGAGCGTTCCATATTGTACTACAGCTGTTACACAGGATGGTTAAATTCTGTGAAATACGGCAAATTTTGAAACCTAAAAATATACCTCTTTTGTTTTTTGTTCCTCGGCTGCACAGGTCTCAGCTTGTTTTGATACTTAAAATTTGCTGAATGGGACATCAACCATCCACTGCCACGAGGAAACATGAACTTTGTGCTGACAATAATTTATCGTCTATATGATATTAAAATCGAATGTTGTTGATTTCAATATTATCCTCGTTGATGAGTTAATTATTACAGGCTAATTTATTGGAAATAGACATTTAAGTAAGTGGTTATATGAGTCGCTGACATGTAGCATAATGAATGGATTGCTTTTCAGTTCATTTTTTTGCCTTGTCATGGGGAACCACGAGTTTAAAGGATATTCCATGTTTGCGTTCGTCCATTTTAACTTTTGGGTTTTGGGTATATTTTGAATTCAATTATATTTCCATGGTAACAGTTTTGAGTTGGTGACTGTTGCTTTGCAGGCTTTATATAAATATGAATGTTCTTTACAGGTTTGAATTTCGGTACATTACGAGTAATACTGATAATACAAGGTGAATCTGCAAAGTTTCCACACATCTATTTCACATAGTACGTACATACATATATTTATACCATACATCAAAAATATGAACTTAAACGCTGGGCGTTCTACGTCATGACAACTCGTGTCTACGTCACTGGTTCTGCTGTGTTCGAAAACGTTCAAAATTGCCATTATTTTCCAAGACTTTTCTTTGATATTACTGGTGGTGGTATAATTATGTTATTCTCCAATATTTTCTTCTTTCAGACGGAAAATACTCGTAATCTAAGAGTTTTGTCACCTTGTCTAGTGACTCGTAGTGACAAAGACCCCTTAGGTCACTCGTGTTTTTCTTGGCTGAACGAAGAAAAATATTGAGGACTAACATCTAATTCTACATTACTTAAGTAGAGTACTATGTCTCACTAGTAAATATAAATTTCGTATACATGTAAATGATGTATGACGTCATTTTTTAAAATCAAAGAGCACCATTGAACGGTTGATTCTTTTTTAATCAAAATATTGACGGAACATCTTGTATTTTCTTAAACTTTTGGCATTTTGCTGATAAAAAATGCAACATTTCAAAAACCTTGGATAACAATTATTGTTTGGTAGTATTTTCACTTGCAAAATGTAAACTTGAGAGAGATAAACAAATTTTTAAGAATAGACCAGAAGGTGTTTGACGAGAGAATAGTACTGACTGCCCGCCTATTATCAGATGAATATTGTATGAATTGTATGTATAAAACAAAAGTAAAAATATCAACGCTTTTTGAAAGAAAAACACAGTTCGTTATGGTTTCTTTCGACATTAGCCTAGCATCAATGGTGTTCTATTCTACAGCGTACAATGTAGCATCGCTATTTGAAAGTGAAATCATTGTCTACCATGTTAAAACTGAACTAGCTGTAGCTGTGAACGTTTGTTGAAACTGTTTTTTTGGGGGGTCCGCACCCAAAAAATACAGCACCCTCAATGAATCACAATTACAATTTATTACTTTACTAGTAAATTTTTGTTTGTTTAATGAGATTAGCACCACACTTTGTTAGTTTCCCAGAATGCATCACTCCAGTGTACAGAAAGTCTCTTCTAAGACAGATTTGCCATTTTTTTACAACTCTGTTTCAGTGTGATTGTGCAACGACTTTTCTAGGTTCCTGAGCATAACAATAACAAACACAACCTTTGCTTCCCTTCAAGGGAAAGAAATGTCACCTACTGAGGTAACCATTAACTTTCACTATCGAAACTAGTCACCTATTAGTACTTCCTTTGGTTATATCATTGGCCATCTGCAGCACACTTGCACGTGTGTTCAGTTTCCTTCATTTCAAAACCGATTGAAATATACCCCTGTATTTTAGACACATGTACGTAAATTGAGCCATGTCAACGGGAGAAACGAAATACATTGGAATGAACATAGATTCCAAATAAGTGCGACTGGGACATCACAACAAAGAATGTCACAACAATGCATATTGACCTTTGACCTTTCCGTAGGGTAGACTACAATTAAACCTTAGCATTGCACATTCCACATATTGAATATTACTCTACCTTTGCCCCCATAGACCGATGCGATAAAGGTATATCATTAAAAAGCATTTCCTTCGTCTGTTATATTTGTTGGAAATTGTTTAATGCTTCTAATGACACATCTGGGAAATAGTCCATGATCTAACGATAAAAAGGAAGTCATAAAAATTCAGGGAAAAAAAACATATCTAAACTCAAGTGAACAGCTGTTGGAGAAAACCACAGTTCTTGTTGAAACATTATTATCTCTGTTAGCTCATTGAAATACGAGTACTGACAAAATATTACTCAATGACCGAATATAGTATGATGGAGTACTTATAGAGATTTACGTGTATCTAGTCTGTTTTGTTACCTTGTCATCCGTGGAATGTTACTCCCGAGTTCTGGGGATGTCAATATTAATTGTGTTACAACATTTAGGTCTAAATTGACATTTCTGTTAATATATAACCAACGATTAGTACCCTCCCCAGCCCATACACCCCCCCTCCCAACAAAGGTGGAGCCTGGTTACTTGAATTGTAATTATACGACTTTCCTATTTCATGATAGTACTATTTAATATAAAGATTGTAAACCCTATATAGTCTCACAAAAATATATCCCATAATATGCGAGAGGGAAGTAATAGAGGGGTGGAAAATACAGATGTCCTGAACAAATGGAACACCCCAGAAAAATGTCTTTAACAGTTTACAGTTCGTATAGGAACTGCAGGCTTCTTCTAATTTCAAAAGAGGTCTAGCTGTGTATGACATTGATGTCAGTGTTTACCACATATTCAGGTCACACAGGCACACATATGATGTTGTAATATTCTATCAATATTATTCATATTTCATTTCATTTTTTGAAGATTTCATGCAAGAAAATAAAATAAACCAATACAATTAGTTAGTAGCCTGATAAACATTTCCCCCAGATTGCCTTCTATAACATCTTTACCTGGTAAAGATGTCTTACAACAACTGGAAGTTTACCCATATCCGTGTACGTTCCACAGAAAACACATCAAGTATGCATGCCGCCAGATCATTTGCATCCTAAAGCTAAGCTGACCGATGATGGTGAATTAGGCATGTACGTGATTATCATGAACTTGATATGGTTAACCTACGTCACACATGCGATTTCACATCTCCATACATTAATACACCTACACTAGTACTGTTTATGAAAAACGAGATTCCTTGCACACACACACACACACACACACTATGAGCAGACGGCTTTATTTGATGAGTAGTTTTTGTGTTCCGGCTCGATGCACACAGGAGGAGATCGTGCATTTGGCGTGAAGAAATATCAATAGATCAAGAGATTTAGTGACAAATACATTGATTTGTTACACCCCAAGGTCACATAGGGAGAGATATCATTATGACAAATTTGAATACGTGTCACTATAATACAGATACATACATTAAACTACTAAAACTACTAGGGGAATTCAGTAAACAAAGTCACATACTTAAAAGCAATCGTCCATTTATTCAATGGTTTATAGTTTATAGGATTTAGTTCGTTTGTTATTTAGTAACCAATTGATTGATTGATTGATTGACTGACTGACTGACTGACTGACTGACTGACTGACTGACTGTTTGCTTGCTTGATTGATTGACTGGTTGGTTGGTTAGTTGGTTGGTTGGATGGATCAGTGATTCATTGATTGCTAGATAGATCGATTGGCTGATTAATTGATTCAGTCAGTCATCCATTCACTGATCGATCGATCGATCGATCGATTTGTTGAGCGATTGGTTAGATTTTAATTTATTGATTGAATAGTTGATCGATTAATCAAATGACTGATTAATTGGTAACTAATCAACTAATTTAGTTTATTTACGATCGACTACTAAACAGACCGATTGATTAATCCATAGATATTAGTATTCACTATAGGGTATATATTCAATCATTTGATTGGTTTATTTATAAAATCGTTCCTTCAATCATTGTTGGTAGATTGATTAGTTCATTGATTGATCCATTGAACGACATATTGACTGATTGATAGCTAGAGTAAAAGTCAGTTCAGTCCATATTTGGACGATTGATCAGCTGCTTAGTAAGCATGTGAGTACACGAATCTACGAATGATGAAGTGTGACGTCATCGTTTCCAATCTGATTAATTTCTTACCTATACTGAAATAATTCCCCTTCCCACAAGGTGTTTTTTTTCAGTCTCCTTCATCTTCCATGTGTTGGCATTACGCCGATTGAAGACATTCTTGGATGAGCCCTAGCTAATACCTGTCTAGATGAGATGGGAACTGTTGGAGGCCGATTGATTGATTGATTGGGTTAATTGATTGTATGTATGTATGTATGTATGTATGTATGTATGTATGTATGTATGTATGTATGTATGTATGTATGTATGTATGTATGTATGTATGTATGTATGTATGTATGTATGTATGTATGTATGTGTGTGTGTGTGTGTGTGTGTGTGTGTGTGTGTGTGTATGTATGTATGTATGTATGTATGTATGTATGTATGTATGTATGTATGTATGTATGTGCTTGTTTGTTTGTTTGTTTGTTTGGTTGGTTGGTTGGTGGTTTAGTCGATCGATTGATTGTAGTCAGTCCATGTACAGATTACTCAATCGCCTCCTTGACTGATCGACTAGTTGTTTGTTTGTTTATTTGGGTTGTAGAATAGTGTGAGTTAAACCACTCGTTCACTATAGTGTCTAACTTGAATAACTGACCTATATTAGTTTATCGATTGATCGATCAATCAATCGATACCACATCTGAATATCAAATCTTCCGATTCCTATGAAAGCCAAACACATACATATAGAATAACTTCATTTTTTTGTCCGTTAACTTCTAAAATGTTACAAAACAAAGTAGCATTGCTGTAATTTCATCGTACTAATTCACTAGGTATACGAGTTTAAGGTATTTGCAGTTTCCTAATGACCCAGTACTATAGTTATTCAGTGAGTTATAGTGAAAATTTGTAAGAGCACGGCGAGGTGGAGTCAGCCTGCGGCACTCATCGACCTCCCTGCTTTTCAGTACTTTAACGGTTTACTCGTGGATTGCAGAGTGAAATACTATAAAAAGAAAATTACAAAGAAGCACTGCGAGCACCTGTACCGCTCTCTCTCTCGAGGCTACTTCCTAGATCAATTCCTTCCCGGTGAACATTTTAGACAACAACGATGAGTAGTCATGTCTCTCAGTGTACAAGAAGGCGGGAAATGATAGCCTGCCAAAACAATGACATCGAAGTTCTGTCACTTTGAACCAGAACTTTCCCCAGGAAAGGGAAAATGAAGTAAAGTCAGCTATGCTTTATAAACCTCGGAGGTATATTTACATTCAGTACTAATAAGTTTATCTTCGCTTGTACTGTAAGGGAGAATGTAATCGCTTGACCAATTTCTAGTCACGTTGTTCGATTCGTGGATGGCGAGGGACACGTCGATAATATTGCAAATGTGTACATCATTTTGGTGAAAGAGATTATAAATACAAATTATACATACATAACCTCTCTGAGGATTATCAGGGATATCACCAATATTAAAAATAGACTCTTTCCTCTGTGTGTGTGTGGGGGGGGGGGGGTACGCCAATAAAATTGTCTTGTCATTGCTAACTATTATTAAGCAATTTGAAACTTTGAAATGAGATTATTGTTATTCGTAATAAATTCTATCTCCATGTATACTAAATAATTTGGCGAGATTGACTCACTGACAACAACTTCTAACAATCTAAATGATAACATTGTCAAAAGAATCGAACGGCTATGGGCTATGGTTTATACTGCGTAGTTGCTAACATTTACATCGGACAGGGTTATCACACCGTCTCCCCCGTCTCTCCCTTGCCCCGACTTGCAGATTCAAGTCACAGAAATTCCCCCTTCATGTCAAATATTGATGAGATAGCGAATTAAGATATTTCTGATTGACCTTAATTATTCATTAAATTCTTTCAGAGGCGAGAATTTTCCACGTGATAGCAGTTTGACGGAAGTTTGGTGACCTTTTATCGCTTACAGGGCACCGATCAGTGAGTTAGACATGGTGAATCGATCAAAGAGGAAATAAAAAACGAAACAGAGTGGAAGAGATAATATCGAAACGAAGCGATTACTTGTTCAAAGCTTACAGCCAATTCAACTCTTTTAATTGCAATATGTTGAGCGTTAGGACTCTATAAATTAAACAAACGCCCTGTTTTATTGTCGTTTGTGCTAAACTAGAATTTTAAATTAAGCTCTGGAATAGTAGGCCAGGTACTCTAGTCTAAAGAAAAATAATTACATCCCACAAACACATGATAAAAATTAATGTTTCTATTCTAGAATGTTGGTCACGTGAAAGTGTTCAATACCTGTGTCCTGATATATGTCTGTCATTTACCAACATACTGTCCGACCATTGTAGCTATGCACTAGCGGGTAGGGAGGGAGGAAGAGAGGGAGGGAGGGGATGTCAGTCTGGCTCAAATTTCCCCTTTCAACACGAAACACATCAATTGACTTAAATTTTATTTTCTCTTCTTGGACAGGTGATTCCGTTCT
The DNA here is from genome assembly GCF_964340395.1 of Glandiceps talaboti. Classification (NCBI taxonomy): domain Eukaryota; kingdom Metazoa; phylum Hemichordata; class Enteropneusta; family Spengelidae; genus Glandiceps; species Glandiceps talaboti. The sequence continues at coordinate 2,465,594 of NC_135566.1, forward strand.
TGCAATCACAAATATGGCTGAAATGTAATATATTTAGTGGAAGTCATCACATACTGTAGGGGAAAATCTTATCCATTTTTTAACAAGCTTAGTGGAATACTAGTACTTTTGATATGACTTTCTGACCTAATGCAAGTACAATAATGTAATATTGTAATGTGTGAGATGGGGGACAGAGATAGACTGGGACAGAGATAGACTGACACGGAACTAGACACAGGCTGAAGAACGAACAGAGACACGAACCATACACACGCGTAAAAATACAGAAGGTCAGAGACGGTGACGGAAGCAGACGATAGCTGGAACCCAGATAGAGAAAGAAGGCTATGTAGAGTAGTCGTCAACGTTGATTGAACCTCTCGTGGTCTGTCACTGGGTCTTCTTCCGTTTGTACAAGGTTTGAAAACATGTTATCTAAATTTGGTTGTAAAAGCTTACAAACAAAGTACACATTACCAAGGATTACATAGGCAAACCAATATACTATATAAATGATGCTTTGCGGTTGTGTTATCATTTGAGTTCATTGCATAAGTTTACCCTCCAGCTAAAAGCACTTCATGCAGCTTAGTAATCTCTAAGTTCAACATATAAAAACGCTTAAGCGGTCATTGATGTTGAATTGTGTTGACGATCTTTCAATTTTCCTTTGTTCTGTGCGCACTTGACCATAGTTTGTGATGCTTAGATGATGATGATGATGATGATGATGATGATGATGATGATGATGATGATGATGATGATATTGACAGTGATGATTAATGTAATAAGAAAAGATAAAGTAAGATAAAGTAAGAAAGAAAGATGTAAGCTAACTTTATGCATGTCGACTTTTGAGATGTCATTCACAATGTCCATTTCAAGCAACACCGCTCGTTGCTTCTGCCTGTTTGATTTATTACTTCGTAATCGACAAACCTAGTCAATTACACGTACATAGAGGATGGGAGTTTTCGACATCTCACTCCATGTTTTTAAAGAGCCGATTTGCATGCATGAATGAAATCCACACACACACGGACTCGCCACTCTCGGTGAATACACAACGCCTGACGTTATCGGAAAATTGAACTGCTAACGGTCTTCATAAAAGTTTTAATAACTATTTGCTGGTCGGCTGGCAATCCGTGACTAGAAACGCCGATAGTGAAGGGTTATTTGCAAGATACCTGTATGTCATTTACGACTACATTCCTTAGGGTACTCGTGGTCGAATTCAGCTTGCTTTCTCAAACTCGCATTTGAACAAAAAAATCACAAAGGAAATGGGGAGTTCCTTCGTACAAGACATGCGCATTTATATACATTATTTTAAAGTAAATTCTCAATATTGTCTCAGCTTGCTGTAAGAAATGTACACATGTACATTTTATAGTTTAACCTGATTTAGATTTACTTCAGAACTCTGAGCTCTTTGGATAACACATTGTAATTTGTTTTCGTAACTTTATGTTGCTTATGAAAATATGATTATCATCTCGAAAAAAAAGACGAACTTCAAATGCTAATTAAAGTATCAAACCCATAGTGCGAAAGAAACGTCAATTATGATAACATGACTGATGTTTGCATGTCACACTGATAATATGCCGAAGTTTTCATAACCGCTCAATAGATAATGGGAAGTTTACTCTACTAGTAAAAATTAGCTTGAGAGTTTATATGATGCAATAGTATATGATGTGGTTTGATGTGGTGTGGTGTGGTGTGGTGTGGTGTGGTGTGGTGTGGTGTGGTGTGGTGTGACGTTGTGTGATGCAATAAACTCTGTTATGGTGTATAATACTGTGGCATCACATCACATCGCACCACACCACACCACACCACACAACACCACACCACATCACATCACACCACACCACGCCACGCCACATCACATCACATCACATCACATAAAACCACAGCATGCCCCATCTTACTGTACTACATCACACCAAATCATACAAAATATCACGACACATCATACATCACACAAAACAAAACCAACCCAACCCAACCCAACCCAACAAAGCAAAACAAACAAACAAAAACAAACAAACAAACAAACAAACAAACACAAATACACAAAACAACAGATCAAAACATCACGTCACATCACGTCATGTCACATCATACCATATTAAATCAGACGACATTACATAACATCTTACGACAACACATCATACAACAAAACATCACATCATACCATATCAGACCACATCACATCACACGACATCACACACAACAACACGACTCATTGTTACTACATCTCAACAAACCATACACCACATCATATCCCATCCCACCCCATCCCATCACATCACATCACATCACATCACAACACACTATACACCACATCACATCACATCACATCACATCACATCACAACACACTATACACCACATCATATCACATCACATCACAACACACTATACACCACATCATATCACATCAAAGCATATTGTACTAGAGTGTGATAATCACAAGGGAAAGACCATCTTTGAAAAAAATGCAACTTGTTTGTCTTTTTATCATAACGCTTGTCATAGTTCGTAGTGAAAATGTTATCAGGTTGAACATGAGGAAATACGAACGAAGAAAATCTGTGACTAATTTGAGTATCACGCAGGGCGATTATTACATGGTAGACTCAGGCCAAGTATCGAGTCTTACCAAATGAAAACAATCCCCCGCTACAGTTCACGACATATCACACCATTACCGGAAATAATTAGTTTAGTTTTGCGTTGACAGTTATGCTATTAGATTGCTAAACACAAAACGTGCAAAAGAGACGAAACTCTGGAGATATATCAGAGTTGAAGTGTAATACCAGCTAATATCGTCCAAGTTAGACATTGAAAGAAAACGGTTTCGAATTTAACACAATATGCAAAGCGTTATCATGTTTCCCTCCTGCCTTTTACTTTGCACACTTTTGATACTATAGACCCCTCTTTTGGAGCAGAACATATGGAATATTGATTTCAACGAATCGAGACTTGCGAAGACATATAATATTTGCAACATTAGAAAAATTGTGACACCCAAAGTTAATCAATGTAATGTACATCAACCTACTAAACGTAACATCAAGCTTCAACACGGGATGTTTGGGTGCCATGGAAACATATATTTTTTCATTCCGCTCTAAAAAAAACCCCGGAAACTCACGACACAAAAATATAAAATGTGCTGGTATGTTGGACAACTGTACATCAAAACATAACAAAGGGTGGTCATCAATTTTATAAACGTTCTCAACTTGACAGGTGACATGATAAAGTTGTTGACCAACTTTCATAGTTATGGAAAGTTGTCAATACTGATCTAATGGGAGAATAAGGTGTGGTTAATTATCTATTGGTACAAGTAGGGTGACAACAAAGGTTACATGTAGTAATTCAGTGCCGTGACACTGACGTCAATTCAGAGGTTAAGTTCCAAGTACCAATCAACAAATACTTTGTGTGAATCCACAAGTTCCCACGACTCTATTTTTCTTTACATAAATGTAAATCAGATGTCAATTTTTCAGTTAATTTGCATCTTTTTGTCGGTTTCACCGGTATGGGTAGGAGTCCTTTATTGTACATGAATATGACATACGTTAACAGTTAACGGTCATAACTGATAAGAATGTGAATACTTTTTGTCGAGATTGCCGTTTGTATCTCCCGTTTTTTTCTCACAAATTTAACAACTCTTTTATCCAGCCAATCTGAAAGACTTTTGGTAAAATATTTCGAAATGTGTTATGGTAAATTGTTTAGCAGCCTTGTTTTATCATGTTTTTGTGAATGGCTGTGTCCGTGTCTGTGTCAGTGTCACTGTCACTGTCTGTGTCAGTGTCTGTGTCTGTGTCTATATATGCGTGTGTGTATGTGTCTGTGTCTGTGATGGTGACTGTCTGTATGACCGTGTGTAGACGTGTCCAACTGTCCCTTATTTTTACATGGTGAGCATACATCATCTCCGTTACGTACTTGTCCAAATTTATTTCGTTTTCTTTTAAACTTTCAATTTAATCATCTGTAACCCCGTGTCATTTTACGAAAAGAGGTGATGATGTTAAAGAGCCCTTGTCTAGTATCCTAAATTGTAGTAAAGATACGAATTGCTGAAGTATCTTTTAGAATGATTTATTTGCTGGGATCATTGAGTCATTGCGCATGAATGTTCATTACCAGCTTCTTATTTTGATCTGTCCAGAGACAATGAAAAGTTATAGCCGCATATCAGAAACTCGCCAGCCAAGACCAAAGACATTACGTTATCCGTATAAATTTGATATGAGCGAACGAAATGTACACAAACCGCCATTCACCCGGTGGGAAGACACTAAGGGAAAGCCGATAATGGCTTTCTGTTGGCTTTCCATCGCTGACACTCGCTCGTCAAGCCCCGAAGCATCCGTTGAATGCATGACGAGGAAAGCACCAGATCAGAGTTTCGGCGATTGATGTTGCAGCTGTGGCCGCACGTGTGAGGAGACACAGAGACAGAGACAGAGACAGAGCAGAGCCGTCATACAGATAGGTGAGTATCACCAACATGGCTTGCAATGTACTGACGGGGTGATACCAATACGAGGACGCGTTCACCTTTTTATCATGGTGACTTGATGAGATCGAAGGTGGAACGGACAATAATTACTACATAGCTAGGTGGAAACCCCTCCGGTACAGCAAAAGAGGTTGCTATAGTTACGAAGTGCTCTCATAATCACAGTCAACACGAACATGGATATATTTACCTAGCTGTTTTACAATAGGGACGTTTGCTAACGTAACGGTACAATTTTACATCACCAGTATTGTACATTGTCAAGAATGTTTCGGAACTTCGGCGACTTTTCAAATGCTGTCTGTTAGAACATAGTTTGTCTGTTGGTATAATATGTTGGTGGTTTATAATGCAAAGTCGTACATAGTGTTGTTAATGAAATCATGGCCAATGGATTATAAAAAATGAGTTTGGTAGTCTTGAGCTAAAGGTCCAACTTTTACATGTAATCTCTGCTTTTCACGCCACATATGTTTGTACATGTAGTCTGACTTTCCTATCGATTTACCCCCCCCCATATATATATATATATATATATATATATATATATATATATATATATATATATATATATATATATATATATATATATATATATATATATATATATATATATAATGATTTGGTACTATCTACTAAATACCAAAAAGTCAAACATTTTTCATAAATGATAGAAGAGCTGGTAGGCATACCCAAGACATTACAACTGATCATCTCCCGTCTTTTGTCTTGTTCCTATGAAAAGTCAACGATTTTAGAATTGTTCCTCTAACATGCAATTAAAGATGATAAAGATGACTCTGAAATTATTGCATTGAACTTAGTTTTACCATAAATTTACAAACATAAGCTAACACTGGTTATTATTTAAGAAGTTGCAGGAGTATGTAGAAGACAAAATCGTCCACATAAACAGTTTTGGGGACTCTGACTAAATGTCCTCAGCTTAGGAATGCAACCCTTAGAAAGGCAAGTTATCGTTGTTCATAAACGAGTCTCTTTCCATGTCCTTTGTGTGTCTCGTTTTAAAGATCGAAATTGACTGACAACACAAAGGAAGAAACCACTAAAATGATATGCAATAACGATGTGGTCGAAATGCCATCTCTTCAGATGAGCATAATGATAGAATAAAGAAGATATTCTTGTATTTATTTACAGATTAAAGCATGTGGCATTTCTCGATTGTTTGCTTCCAAGTAGTGATTTCCTTGTACATTTCACGTTAGTTGCAACATATGGCTTATTTCAAGTAGAGCTTCTTATTAACCACGATCCTATTTATAAACAACACGCTGTTAGACAGACACATTCTCGGTGAGCTATGGGTCTGAGATCGTACTAATCACTTCCGAGTGCCGCGAACTACTTCCTACTACAAGTCAGAAAACATTAAAGTGGGCTTTATGTGTTGTTAATCGTGTGCCCCCTTTCCGTGCTAGTATGGGTCATGCCCCGTGGGTAACAGGACTATTTGTATAGTGTGTTCAAGTACTTGAATGTAATTATCGTCAATGGGTCTAATGACTCGTATCAGTGTTCGTTTTTTTTCTTCTCGTGGAAGGGATGTGGATTTGGCAGTCTGTAAATCTATTTGTGACATACATCTAATTCCTGTCGAAATTATCTTTTAAAAAGGTCACCTTTGTCAACTTCGTGGTCAAACAACGTGACTATTTTATTATAAAAGAATGTGGTGGACTATATCTTTTTTTTTCTAAAGATAATTCGGACGCGTCGATTTGGACATTATATGGAATACCCAGTATCAGTTGCATGTATATCAATTAAAACTCCGTCTAGAAAAAAAGGGGCGATGAGATCAATAGTAAATACATGAATTTGAACATTAGAATATTTACTATATTTTGTACATGAATATAATCACGGTGACCGTCCACCTTGAATAACTAGTTCAAACCAGTCTATCATTGATTCACATGTTATGAGGTGTTGGCGTTAGTAACAACTTTGAAATGATTCTTGTACAGTTACAAACCAAAATTTTGTTCGCCTTTCTACCAGAGACAAAAAAAAGTTGCTAATAGATTTTTTGAAATTGAAATAGTATTTCTGAATAATGATATAGTTTCTACGAGCATTCTAGCAAGCCCAATCACTTATTCTTATATAAAGATAATAATAAAAATCATAATCATGATTATAATAATATTTCCGGTGGTGCCGTAAAGAGGTCTGCGCTTCACGACGGTGTCTACAAGGAACGTAACGTGAAATGTTTTAACACTGTCTTTTTATTCTACAGATAACAAAACAACTACGGTTTTGGGAGGTCATATTTATTTTCTACTGAAAGCAACTCAACAAATCACAACACAGTATCCAAATTTCACGACACGCTTCTCCGGCTTTTGATCGACGGTTTCACAATCGTACAATAGTTTATCTTAGTTTGACACTGGATTCCAGTCTATATGGTTGGTAGGGAGATACACTACGCTAGTCGCTTCAAACCAGATTCCAAAAAGGTAACTTTAGAGATCTACTAACCTATCTTGTTGATATTAATTGCAAGAAATAAAGTATCTATATTACATCTGAGCGGTTTGTATATGGTACAACCGTGCATGGTGAAGATGAGTGGATTCAATTTCAATGGAGAGCTTAGTAAAATTGTGGAGGGTCGAAGATAAGGGGAGGGGGAATTTGTAACTCTCCTCCCGTAAGATAACAACGTAGGTACCTAGTTAATTGGAGATTCTTTCTCCCAAATATAGATAACTAAGATGAGTCAACCTGTCCTGTTGTTACGGGGCAACAGATGTACATGAAAGATGATAAGGAACGTGCTTTATCTCTGAAACATACAACTTGGAATATACACAAGGAATTCACAGCGTGCATATCTGATATCAACCTGTCAAGAGCGGTGCGCCTTTTGTCTCAGCCAGCACATGTATCATGTTCCCTTAAAGAATTTAGGTGATAACGGGTAGCGGTGACCTAACATAAGAAATACCCTGCCTTGAAATTTTGAATTTCGATTCGTTCATAAGCGCCTGTGATGTACATTTATGGTGATTATTTTTGTTTCATATTAGAACATTCCAACAACTGAACATATTCAGCCATGGCTTCAGCAACAATAAAAGGAGTTATCACCAGGTACATTTATTTCCATATGATACTACGTATACATTTTGACATTTTGGGATATCAAAAATTCGTAAAATTCCATATGTTCGTTTACAAAGTTTCTACGTTCATCGAATTAGATTGGCTTCAAATGACCGGTTTTAGTTTCATATCATTATGCATAATTACACATAGTAAAATATAAGACCCCAGTTACACACCCTCTATGCTATTGATATGACGAGGGGTATAAATTAATATAAAGTACAATACTAGATTAACAGAAAAGGCGCTATATCTGCATATAACAACTTTTGTTGATTTTGCTGCGGCCAGTCCTGTAAGTTGACGTTTAGCCTGATGGTGACGTCATCACGAAGATGACCCTCGTTCATCACAATAAAATAGAAACATTTTAGACACGTTCTAAATTGTTCTATTTAGTATATAATTTCTCTCTTATTTTTTATCGTTTCCTGTGTTCAGAAAAAGAGAAAACACACGATTGTTTGCATCCATGGAGAGGAGAGGGTATCTTATTTGAGAGATGACAATCTCGGGGTTTTTTTTGGCAAAGCAACAAAATGTCCAATGGATTAATAAAACGATACATTAATCGCTCGATTTGTTGATGACAAGGGCAAAGTTTTGGGGTTTAGGTATGAAATATGTTACATAACAGGTAAGTAAAGAAAATGACCAACATTATACAGTCGAAATTATAAGTGAAAAAATAGCTTTTAGAAAAATTAGGATCCGACACGATACTAGTACTGTAACAACTTCTTTAACTAGAGTACATGCATGTTACTTATTTTAAAGAAAAAACAATCCCTAATATTTGGATTAAATCGCGTCCATTTTTACCCCTGTTTATATATTTTGTGAGCTTTATATGTCAATATTTTGTTACCGTTTGTATGATGTAGCGGCAGGGTGAGAGAGGTTGCATCGTGGTCAATAACCCGCTGTTGATACTTCCCGCAGTCGCTGCGAGCTCAGTCAGGGTTTTTGTCTCACTTCTAAATAAAGGTGAAAGGTCATAGAATTAGTTTTATACAAATATATACTTGTTGACCCTCAAACCATTCCAATAGAACTATAAACAAGTTACAGCCTACCAGAGCTATGGAGTCAGCCACCGGAGCTAACATAGAACATAAATGATTTTAAAAACACGGACTGAAATATGGCCAACGGATGACTTCTTTGTTTGAAGTATTTTACAGAATTATGACTTTTTATCAACATCGACGCTACAACAATATTTACCATCATTGTTACCGTCCTCAACACTATTGTTCTTGTTGTTACTGTTACTGTTGTTTTCTCTGTTATTTTTAGTTCTTACACTTTTGTCGTATTGTATAAGAATGGTAGGTGCGAAGCTGAGACATCGACCATGAATGTGTAACTCAGACCACTATAGACAATTTTCTACTGTGGCTGAGGTAAAAAGTATTGCCTAAGATACTGTTAATAAGTGAGAGCGCCGATAGGTTATACTTGGTAGTTATAATCAAATTTGGCTATTGAAAACGTAAGATGTATTTGCTCTGAGGAACTGGGGTTTACAGCAGCTTAAACAGTGAAATAGAATGGATATACCCCAAAGTTTTGAAATAGATTGAAAATACGTTACTTATTCTCGAATACAATGTTCAGTAGAAGCGGTGTATGTTGTGTGACCCTAACTGTGTAATTTACTTGGTTACTGTATGAATCTAAAAACAAAACTTTTATGACATCACGTTGAACTGTCAAATCCAATTAATTTTGACGACATTTGTGACGGCTGCAATCTTTGTTTACCGTCTAAGAAATGTGCAAGTCGAATAAGTTTATATGTATCAATCGATGACATGGGCTAAATATAGAATATGATTGTCCTTTCGTTGAAGTAATTTTACTGACGTTTTACTAAAAAGTGCATTCCCAAAAACGTTTTGCTCCTTTTGAGCAATCAAACTATGAGAAATTGTCACTTTCTGTCTTAAGATACAGTTAAAACATGAGCCAATGAGTTTCCTTTCATGCACAGGACTTATTGTATACTCGATTACACCACATTGAATCACCTACAATACAATCATAGACAGTGCACAGTCTATGCCACACTACATCCTCACATCAGTGGACTATATTATACCTGAATCTGGTGAATTCACAGTGCTAAAAGATTTAAATTTAAAATGTTACTGTGGTGTCTTCATCCTCAATACTTAACCCCCCCCCATGTTTTCACAGTCATTCTTACTTTATATTCCTGCGTATGTGCGTTTTTATACTTTTTAAAATACGAAACTGATATTCTAATTATTTTTATATCTACAATAAATAGTCGATGACTTCAGGAGGAATGGTGGAAATTTTACATAATAAAACTGGAAAGATACTATTTTGGATCCCGTCGATTTAACTCTGAATATGTACACCATGATTTTGATCTCCGAACACAGATGCGTGACCAGGGTTGAACTTTGATGTGGAATATGTTTACTCTGTTATAATTCAAACACTCGTATGTGATTTTATAACGTTCAATTGGCTAGTATAATACAGACCTCAATTTAACTGAACTGGAATTATCGGAAAATTAAGCTTAGAACCATGCAACAAAAATCTAAATACTGCAGAAATCATTTAAATGTGTGGCAGTTATAGGATTTAGAACAAGGTGAGAAATATATATATACGTAGGATCCAGTAAATTGACAATTAAACAAACTGTTGATAAAATTGGTAGATTTTATGATTTTTTTGGAATCAAAATCCGTCATTTATCTCAACAGTAGATGTGTATCTCCTGTTTTTATTACCCGTCATCATCTGTCATCTTTTTAGTTTCAAGTCTTTGTTCCTGTTTGTCTAAAATTCAGAAAGTGTTCTTGCATTCGTTGGCAGCACCAGTATTATTTTAGATAGCCATTCACTTCTAGTCAATTATTAACAAGCGATTTTATATACTACATTACAAGTTGTCAAAGAGAGCTAATTTACTGCGAAAAAAATATGCTAGAATAATTCTACAACCATTTTGAATGATTCAGAATGCGATTTTCTTCTACCGAACGGGACATTCGACTAATATCGGAGAGGTCACGGTTACTGGATATTTTTGTCATTTTTTGTCGACTTAAATACGGCGTATACGATTAGTGTCCAATATTAGACGAAAACAGGTCTTCTAAAAGCTATAGTTTGAGATGGCCCAGGTGGTCGGTAGGGCAACTGTGTAGTAGTCACAAGAACTGCATACAAAACTAATAGCCTTTATATATTTACATCAATTTTTGATGAGCTTTTTCATTGTGTAAATCTCGGCTTACTCATGTTCCTTCGAAAAATCGGCTTGTCTGTCATTACTGTAAATACATCCATCACAGTGTCCTCGATACAAACAAGCAGGGCGGCTTTCGCTTGCTGCAAGCTACATTTTTAGGTGTGAACATTTCAGAGTATCATGGGCTCGCGGTTACTAAAATGGAACGATGCATCTCTTAGTCCATTCCAGTCGAAAGTCAGGTACATGTAATTTAAGATCTAGGCTCATCATATTGAATAATTTCCATACATGCATTTGCAATTCTCGGCGAGGAAAGTGTCGGCCCTGATGATGTAAATTAGCTCTGGCTACGTAACGACCCTCATTCAGTAAAATTGACAACACCAAGAAACGTGCAATGAACACAGTGTAAGGAACAATAGCTTTCTTTTCCACGCGTCCTTTTATGACGAGCCTGACAAAAGCCAACGATCCATTACTACGGATATGGCAGATAACCGACTATATTATCCAATGGATTAAGTACGTTCCCTATACACGAAACGTTAAAGTGTGCATTAGAGATTGTATTATGAGCGTTTTATATATTTATCTGTACATGAAGTTAAACACAAAAGAAACACTATAAAATTTCCGTGTCGATTATTTCCATCGTCGAATGTATTGGTCCACCGTTCCTTACTTGTCTAGCGCCCAGAAGTAGATTCCGTGTGAATAACACTTCATGCTCGCAAAAATTTAGAAATGACGATGTCACAGAATAAAAACAAAAGAGATTTTGTAATTCTATATATCGTAAGGAATGAAAGCAACATCAGCTTTAAGACTTGCCACTATTTATAAGCTTACTGTGAAATATAATCCACGTTAGTTGGATCGTCAAACTACAACACTAAACATTGACTATCAGGTTTTTGCTTTTAGGCCAGTAATTAGATTTGAAATAGTAAACATATTGTGTAACACTAATACCTGCCATGAAGCAAAGATCATTGGCATATCGGGATTAAACAGTTTAACGGATATTGTCAATATTTCATTCGTAAAAAGAACAACTACTACCAGCCGATTTAATTTACTAAATTCCATCACCCACCAGATCTGAATTGGATGAAATTCATCCCAGTGCTTGTCTTGGATTTTATTTACATGTTTATTTATTTATATTTATATCTTTATATCTTTATTTATTTATTTATTTATTTATTTATTTATTTGTTTGTTTGTTTGTTTGTTTATTTGTTTATTTATCTAGTTATTTAATCATTTATCTATTTATCCATTCATCCGTCCACCCGTTTACTCCCTCTCTCCCTACCTCCGCCTGTCTTTCTGTCCAACTGTTATTTATTTGTATGTATGTATGTATGTATGTATGTATGTATGTATGTATGTATGTATGTATGTATGTATGTATGTATGTGTGTGTGTGTGTGTATGTATGTATGTATGTATGTATGTATGTATGTGTGTGTGTGTATGTATGTATGTATGTGTGTGTGTGTGTATGTATGTATGTATGTATGTATGTATGTATGTATGTATGTATGTATGTATGTATGTATGTATGCATTGGGTACATTGTCTGATTTTCATTGCTATATTTCAAGTAAGAATCAGTCTTTAATTCGGACAACAACGTCCATATATAATATATGTTACAGAAAAGCTACATGACTGATGTTCTTAAATATAAGAATCTTAACATATAAATTAAACAAAAAGTAACTTGTCCCATAATTCCACCATATGGGATCTGAAATACAGTAAATCACATGTACATCTAATTATGCTGTTACAACTTACTGAGATTCGTCTTCTCAAACTAAATACTTGCTTTCTCATCAGCATCAGACGTAAACATCCTATTCGATGCGAACATAGAGCTAGCACTACTTCGTTTATCACAACCTAACAATATGCGTGCAGCATTGTTATATGCAACTTTCAATTTTCTCATTATCCTTTCCGTATGCAGTATTGTCTCAAAATCGAAATGTTGTCGGTCACCATTTAAGCCGTACTAAATCCTAAATCACCAAGGTCAGAAATTGGTAAACCACGACGTCTGTAGTCATGCTAATTTTAAAGTTAACTTCTGACATATTGGTGACGTCACGATAATTATGACGTCACATTACCCGTTGTCTTTGTTCAATGCCCTTTGTCACCATAGCAGCGCAACAGACTAGGTAAAAAAACAGATTTAAAACTGGTTGTGTAATATTCATGGCTTCAATACTGGAGATTGTGGCTGTCGTAAGTCTGTCTATTTCAATAGACAGTTTGATCGAGTATGCTTTTACCAGCTTAGTATACATGAATAAACCTCCACATACAAAAGTTGCATCGTACTAAACTTGACGTCCGTAGACACTTGGACTTTGCAGTAATTGAGAGAACGAAAATCTGTCAAGACTGATTGTGTAATTCTCATGAGATTGCTAGCTATAGGAGGTTCGTATTTTTAAAGTCCGTCTCGTCGTTTTTCCTCTTATTAAACATTTCAATGATTCTAAAGGATGACTGTGTCTGATTCTCTAACAAAACATATCAAAGGCTGGATTGTAAGTTACAATTTAGTTTTATTTCACAATTATGATATTCTTGTTCTGTGAAATGAACTGGAAAGTGATATAACTTTCCAAACTCTGCCGTGGAATGAATTTAATCAATTTTGAGGTTTAGAATAGAAAAAGATTTTAAACATAGTTCAACAAAGTTAGCAACATGTCGCAAAATATTCGATGGTCTGTAACGAGTGTTTATTTTCATCTGTTTGAAGATATAAAGTGACCGAATTGGTGAAATTTTGTAATATTAGAAATACTTTTGAACACAGAGCATAACGAAATTAATTTTTCAGTTCGATGTCTATCATGCATCTAAATGTAAGAGTTGGTCATGATCACTGCTATTTTACTGTGCATGCATGTCTACTGGTGAGAGACACGCCTGTAACAACCATTGGTGTTTATTGAGGTGCTCTGTCAACGCTCACAGCACAATATCTATGCAGTATACAATGTTTTGTACGACTCGGTTTTCACCAAGTCTTCAACAAAGACATCTTGTGAAATGTGACCCTTTTTGAGCCGTTGATTTTTGCCTGGAACATTTATGTAGTTGATTCCACTTACGCAATAAGCAAAGATAATCCCCGTATTCCGTATGTCGAATAGTTTTCGAAAAGCATCTCGAATAGCTGGCACATGTGTTTGACGCGGAATGAACATAGCTTTTCAAAGATCTCATTGAGAGGGCAATACTTTAGAATAAGTAGGAATTGTTGAAGTATCCAATAGCGTCGACTGCGAGGCTGGCTGGTACTTTGTAAGGGGTTTTAATCGATCTCCATTGACACTCGTACGTCAACGAGTCATTCACGGTGTAAAAGAAAAGAACGTAGATTTCATAGAAGCTTGCCTCGTTGTGCCGTGTTCTCTGTGGCTGAAATGTATCCATTAATGTTTGGCATCACAACAACACAGAGTGTTCACAACAAAGCCAATCTAATCCCTTTCACTTTTGACACATGTGCTTATGCCTGAGTACTACCAACGAATAAAAGCATAGGATTGGATTTCACATGCTTTTTTTACTGGAATTGTCAGAGGGATTCGGAGAGAGGGAATGACGAAGCCATGTTTCCACACTATTGTCATAGATAAATAATAGTGCTGATCTCGTTCAAAAAGTTGAAATGTGAGTCGAAAAGTGGACGCATTGAAATACGTGTGACTAGATCACGAACGTGCCATTAAGATATCATATGTCAGTTGTGATGATTGTCTTTGTAACATCCATCACAACATTCACTATTGTTAGAATATCTTAAGCTGTTTTTACCATCCGGTCTATAGATTCTCTAGGTCTAGGTGTTTCTATTCGTCCAAGTGTAAACCTCAACACCAACGCATCAATACCCGTATGTTGGATGATAAACTCTACTCTATTTGTACGTTATCTTCAGATTAAAAAGGAGCGCACATCTATACCAAAAAGTATTGCAATTACATATTAGTGATTAACTGATACATTTTCAAAAATTACCAATAGTATACATACATACATACATACATACATACATACATACATATCTTATCAAAACAACAGTGGTTACTTTTCAGTAGCCTAATTGTAAGATAATTGTTCCCTCACTTTGACGGAGAAGATAAAGTTTTCATTTGCGAGACATCGATAACTTGTAAATTGGTAGCAATGGAAAATTAAATACAAAGGTCAAACCCAAAACACCACATACTGATTAAGGACATCGTTTGATTGTATTTTCTATTTGACCTTAATCTGAATAATTAGCTGATAAAAGTATACCCATGATACTTCTGTGATGTACATGTGTCACAGTGGTAAGCACGAACCGTGAGAGTGCATCGTAGATGACTAGGACTTATTTCAACCGCAGAGGCCCACTTTGTTATAAAAGACACGATTAATAATGTCTCGAGATGTCTTCAAGTTTTCAGTCAGACATTTAAAGTTGTCAACGAATGTTTGCTGCGAACTGCCACAATAAAATTACCACTACAAGTACTGCTACTAAATCTTAGTACTGCTACACGTGCATTTAACTCAGATTGTCCCTCGTTCTTTTACCTCTCTCGTTCTCGCTTGTGCTCTGTCTACACACATCACTCGTTTACTCTTTTGCTTTTACGGCCAGTCTTCACCTGTTCTCTTTTTCCTTTAACCCCGGCCTTCAGCCTATGACTGTACATACACAGTGGATGGAAAATTTCCCCTTCACTGTCTATAGTATGTATATGTCTTTGTCTGTCTGTCTCTATCTATCTATCTGTTTGTCTGTTTGTCTGTCTGTCTGTCTGTCTGGCTGTCTGTCTGTCTGTCTGTCTCTGTCTGCCTAGCTATCTCTCTCTCTGTCCATCCTTCCGTTTGTATATTTTTCTGCCTTCCTTTTTACTACTTTGCCCCGTCAGTTCCTGTCTATCTCTGTCAGTATTCTTCTCTGTTCGTTTCTCTTCGTTAATATTCCCATATCTCTCAAAATATCATTTTTGACATTTATGAAGAACATTTGCTTAAACAAAGCCCGATTCGGTCAATCCACTATCAAGTCATTAAAAAGACTGATATGTGAAAGACCCCAAATTAGAATGATCCTGATGAAAATCCAACAACAATCACCGATGACAGCGATAATAATTTGTCATCATTCAGTATTATTCCTTTACATACGATATTTCATCATTCCACATGAAAAAAAACACGCAATGAAATATTGCTTCTGTTTGAAGATGTGATAACATTTCCTTCTATAACACATCGGAATACCAACATTTGCGTTATCTGTGAATGCCATTCAGAACACGATTTGAAGTCGGTAATAAAATAAATATCATTGCACGTCCCTTGGGTTCAATTTCCAACTTTATGATGCCAAAACAATTTTAGTCACACAACAAACGACTTGAATTAAAGGAAATATTAAGCGGGCAATAACAACGGCTCGTGAAATGTGTTTGACCACCAATACTGTGAACACAGATTAAGTCGTTAAATCTTTTACAACTGGAATCATTTGGAGGGAAATGGTTTTCCCAGTCGTTTTGACTTTCCTTACAGTAACAGAACAAGAATTGTACGAGCATTATTAAACATAGTGTTATCCAAGTCAAACTACTACCTAGAAATCAGTCTGAGAGCGCACAGCTTTCGGTTCCAAACTTTCCAGCGGTTGTAAGTATTGAAATACCTACATATCTACATACACGCCACAAGCACACAGGCACACACTTAGATATACATAAATACACATACTCACACATAAACACACAATCATACTCACACATAAATACACAATCATACTCACACATATTTGTATTCACATCAAACTGTGTCATAAAAGATTAATCAAACTCACGATGATTTCGTTCAAAAAATAAAAAAAAATTTAAAAGCGCCATAATGTTTTGTTTGTTTGTTTGTTTGTTTGTTTGTTTGTTTGCTTTCCAAGCAATACGAATAATACGTTCTTATCACTGACATTTGGCAAAAATTATGCTATGCAAGGGGGGGGGGGCAATTTGTGTTCCACTGACGGCAAATCTCTCAGCGCTTTGCAGAGAGTAACGATTCACACATGCGCTGTTGACTGGTTTGGTCCTTTAACTAAATCTCCAAGAACCGCTCCGTCCAGTGTGCTCTGTAATTGACGTAAATGACTTACTGTGGTATTGTGTTACCACCTAGTGATTGGTAGCCCCGAAATGTGGCTATCTGACTCGACAGACTGGGTTAGACGTCTGTGTATTAGGGCACCGTTAACTACAGCTTCATAGTCACAGTGCATGGTGATTTCTCCTACTACTATTTCGTTTGGACCAAGGCTTTGACAGGTTCAGAATATTGAGGTTACCCGAGTATATTGAATATGTTGCTCTTTCTATTTTCAAGGTTATTTTGTTGTTATTATGCTGTTGTAATTGTTTGCAACTATAATTTACTACTGACACATAATGTACTACTTGCACGCAATCATTGACTAAAATAACAATTACAAACTTTTCCTGACGTCACACACAATAATTATTGCGAACATAAAACAATTAATACGATGCATATATAAAGAAATATTCCAAAATGTGATCGCTGGCAAAAATCCAAAACGATCGGAATTTTGTCAAATGCAGTTGGACGAAATGAAGTGTTATTCATTTCTATTCTAATTAGCTGACTTGTTGGCATATAGTGACCGTTCAGACGATTATTGTCGTCCGACTAATATACTGTATCTTCCCGCCAAATTAATAAATAATTCTCAAGTGGGTTTTGACACAACTGTGAATTCTATCAAAGTATCTATATTGATCTACCTACATCAAAATTACCCATATGTTTATCACAATTTTGAACTAAAAGGAGCAAAGTACACTACTAACTTTATATAAAAATGTTGGTTTGAAAATGATGAAATTTACACCTTCACATTTTCCCGCCATATTCATAATGCATAATTTTAAACTTTTCTCCAAATTTTGGACGTAACTCTCCATTATTTTTCGACTGTAATTATATAGACCATGTGTATGTATTCAATGATACCAGAATTTTGAAGTTAAGAACTAAAAAAGTCAAAATATTTGTTTGAAAGTGATAAAATTTACACTTGTACGTTTTCGTACTTTGCTGCCAAAATAATAAGCACAATTTATTTTTTTTCCAAATTTTTGACACAGCTCTATTCTCTTTGACCGAGATTATAGAGGCCGTCCAGATCATTCCAACCATGTCAAAATGTTTGAATTAAATTGATACAAGTGATTTTACATTTAAATGTTATGTGTCAAAGTTATTCAAATTTACATTTTTACATAAAACCACTTTATCAATGCCATTGACTAGGAGTATAGGTATTAGAATTCGTATGACAACGTATACAGTCAAAGACCATACAGACGAACAGACGAGTAATGTAGTGCAGTTAAGAGTAGTAACCACGCCACTTTCAATATATCTTGTCAATTTCAGAAATTGCATGCCGATTTCATGACCGAACATCAATTGTTCTTTAAGATGTCACTCTTCATTTTGTTTGGTGAGTGGTTGTTTCAAATTACTGAGAGTCTCTATAGTCTCCAAATCTAGTGAAAATGTGATGTGATCTCTTCAATTTCATTGAGGCTTCTCCTTTCACTGAAATCTACAATACTAGTGTCAGTTTCCCTAGCTTCTTTCAAGAAAATTGAATGTCACAGTAAATCGCTTTCACGACTGGAATTACAAGTCATTACCCTCAGAAGATCTGTTTTAATCAACCATTTTTTTCTATCTGTTCTGAAAATTACAACATCATGACCAAGCTTATTGAAATATCCTATTGTGTCGACAGGTTCACGATGAACTCCGACACTTTACGTTGTCTCTTTCAACACGTAAACCATACAATCAAACAAGGCCTCAGAAATTAAAAACGCCAGAAGTCATGTTTGATTATCGTGTTCATTTCAAATCTATTTTGATATTCTATATGAACTGATATGGGTGTGTCAGTCTCTAGATCAAAAACTGTATGAGCTACTCGCATTTATTCTCGCAGTGCAAATACCATTCTTAATGTATTCTATTACATTCTATCATTTCTATTCTATCATGTTCTGTTATGCTCTATTCCATTCTGATCTATTCTATTGTACTGTATTTTGATATACTCTCTCCTCTCCTCTTCCCCCCTTTCCCCTCCCCTCACTTCCCCTCCCCTTTCCCTCCCTTCCCTTCCCCTCCATTCCCTTTCCTTCCCTTCCCTCCCCCTCCCTTCTCTCCCCTCTGTCTACGTATGAGGTTCATCTTTAGAACCACAAACTACAGATCCATGTCCAAAATTATTTCAAAAACAAGTAGTATTGCAGGTGTTAAATAAAGTCTGATCACCCAAAGTATACATTGAAGAAAGTGTACAGCTGCGCAGCATTATAAGACAAAGTGTACAGCTGCGCAGCGTTACGTAAGGATTTTCATATGCGCTATTAAAATGATTACAAGGAAAAGTTATACATACACTGACGAGAAGGTGAAAATACATAATTATATCTCATTTGTATAGTTGGGACCACAGTCAATTTGTGGAATCGCTTTACAAACGAAAAATACCGTCTGAACTGACATGTACATATTAGAATAGTTTACAATTGATAACATACTATCTAATAATCTGAAAAGTTTGATGATTAGATGAATTTGTTCCGAGGATAGTAGCCTAGTGTAATAAATGATGTGTTAATAAGCACTTCCCGGTTAAAGGCCGCGGTACGAAACGCCCACGGCTATAAACCCTTTGACGTGTTTAAGGACAGATATTTGCAGTACAAACACAACGCTAGGAATAACCGTACTTAATGACCTCCCTAAATCTTCGCTAACTATGAGCAATTTCTCAAAGCTAGTCGATCGACTGCTAGTTTTCCCCATCACGCTTTTAATAGAACACAGTCGGAAACAGTAAATCCGTCTGTTGTTCATTTCAGTCACGCCAAATCACACTATTAGTCGCGGTGATGTATGTTTCGTAATCCAAACACACGGCGATTCGCGAAACAACGTTAAGATGGAGCATACGATAAGTTTCAACCTTTGAAATATACACGTGATGATTCGATAAGAAACAAGTAGCCCACTTGCTTTACTAAATTTAATTTTCGAGTCTGCTTTCCCAGCTTTTCATTTGCATAAAGTGACAACAATTACAAAGTCTTCCCATTGTCTTTCCGTGCTGTTACGTCTCCCCTATTTGTAATTTTCGAGATGCAAGGGGGAGCTCTAGAGAGAACCTGTCTGTTTCAGTTTGGTTGGAATACAGACTACTCGTTAAATGTAGAATGCAAATAACATCGTGGCAATTGCATTGCTTGTTTTGTACATCTCGATTGTGCCATAAATAATCATTTCTGTAAATAATTAGAAGTGGTGATGACTTCCATAATATGAAATTAACGGCAAGAATTTCACTTAAAGCTGATTAGATGTTATGTTCACTACGTGCTTTTCATTTCATTTCACTTAATATCATTGGGTCATACATTTTGTGCTGTTGGATTCGGCATACCAGTCATTTCCCTTCTAAACTCTGTATAAAAGTATATGTACGTAATGTATAACAACAAGAAGTGGGGTTTTAATTTGAGAGAGAGAGAGAGAGAGAGAGAGAGAGAGAGAGAGAGAGAGAGAGAGAGAGAGAGAGAGAGAGAGAGAGAGAGAGAGAGAGAGAGAGAGAGAGAGAGAGAGAGAGAAGGAGAGAGAGAGAGAGAGAGAGAGAGAGAGAGAGAGAGAGAGAGAGAGAGAGAGAGAGAGAGAGAGAGAGAGAGAGAATGGGAGGGAGAGCTGAGACGACATACAAAGGACCGATAAAGACGGACACATAGATGGAAAATTTTGTACATTATACCTAACACATACATTTTGGAAATGTAGTATGAAAATATGAGCCGTGGTATATTGATATTGTACTTAACATATCACCAGTCTTTCCTTTACATCTTATTTATGTATTCGCCTCATCATGTTTTAATTATTCCCAATACTTCCTCAACCCCGCTTACAATATATCTATCCGACATTTTCCCATTCTCACATTTGTTTTGTATCATTCCCTTACCTACATTCCACAGTCTTGGAGTGTTTTAGTTGGCAAGTCAAAGTTCCAAACTTTATCAAACCCACAAAAAAATTGAATCTGTATGAAATTTACTAATAGTGTCCTCTGTCACAACCTTAACACAAATGATAGTAAAACAGTGAGTCGTCGCTGCGACCTTCAACTGTTACATAATATTTTAGGACTTACACGGGACGGTATTAGGATAGAAAAAATGTCTAAAGCATGACCAAGGCTCGTTTCTTAGCAATATTTTAATGACGCGTACGTTTCCACCTCATTTTTCATTATGTCGTATTGACAGTTATTGAGCGGGTCATAAAGAACTCGGTTCGTTTCAAACTATCATATAGTAATTAAATTTCATGAATTTGTCATAAATTCAAAATATCAAAACCGCGAATGTTCTTTTCATCATCTCAACCTTATACTACCTTCGTAAGACCGTCTGCATGAATGCAGCGAGTCGTAGCACGTTATACAGATTATGTCGACGGCCGGCGTGGCGTCTGGATGCGGGCCCCGCCTCAATCGGAAGTATGGTAAATGAGAGGAACGACACACAATTGTAGAGTGTGTTGTCCTACAGGTGTGGTGGGCCTGCGGGCTAATTTACAATATGCGGAGAGTGAAAAAGAGCAATTAGAGGTGATTGGGGATGCCATACCGTTCTTCCAGCATTAACATTATTAAATGTATTATTTCATTGTCATGCTAAGTGTGTAAGCTTCCACTAGATAGATAGTTCACGCATGATAACATGTTACGGTCCATATCTACTATTTGTTTCTGAAATGGAACACCCTCAATGCTTGTCTCTTTCGGTTATATCTTGTATCCAGTAATAATCCCACCATTGGATCGATTTCCGTCGTTTACTGTGTCTCGTAATTGCCGCGTTAGTCCGACGGAGATAACTACTCTCCCCAACGGAAAATTATCATTGTGAAAGATATCCATTTGCACATTTCTCTTTTTAAAGCCTTATAGAATTAACGGGTAGTGGTTTCATTCCACTGTTATGGTAGAGTTTTGTCGAAGTCACCCCTTGTCCTCTCCATATCCAACAGCGGATAATTGAAAACATGTATACTCTGTGATATTAGTGCTAAGCTTAGTGTTCATCTGATCAGAGCATATAACGTCTGTATGATCAAATATCGAAGTCAACGGCCCATTCAGATATACTGGCTTATTAGGTTAGCTTTACATCTGATTCATGATTTTTCATTTTTCGTCTTCTTTTTTTTTAAATTCCAAAATTCGCCTATTCAAAATCAGATTCATTTCGGTTCATTTTCAGTTGAAAGCGTTTTATCAAATTGCGTACACCACTGAAGATAATGTCCGAGTGAGAGGTTTTTACAGTTTCATTTTTTTATTTACATGCTATTTACGGGTCTGGTGGATTCTCATTCAGGTTAGGTTTGGGAATAGATAACTCAAAATAGTATTCATATTATTAACTAGCCTAAACTTCAGTGCATAGCATTATATTATACTTCATCACAGCACACTACATCACGTCAACAAGCACATCGTGATCCATCACATCACATCACATCACATCACACCACATCACATCACATCACAACACAACACAACACAACACAACACAACACTACCATACTTCACAGTACAGTACAGTATAGAACACAGACATATCTACAACAGGTGTACACAATACCATTCCAAATAACGTCACACCACTGCAAACCTCCTGACACCACATTTATATACCTCATAGCTCAAAAAACATCCCATAATTTAAACTCTGAAAAACAACACAACTCTTTATCATCTTTCTCGAATGACGTCATGTTATTGTGATCAACTTATATAGATACCTGTCATCTAATTTGATATTATAGATTTATCGTGAGCGAGTAAGACTTTTTGTCATTCTATCTCTATCGTAGTTTTATCTTGTTGTGTAGTCATAGACTCATGTGCCAATATTTACGTTGGACATACTCCGAAACAACCCCCCCCCCCCCTGACTCCTTTGACTGATGCAATCTTATAATATGTAATTCAATAATATAGTAGGCGTACGTTTATTCAATTTTGAGAAGATATTTTCCTGGACAAACTTGGTGTTGTTTGTCTATTTCTTGTTGAAAAATAAAATATTATTTAAAAAATGCTCATTTCGCTGTATTCTCAAATGTAGCTTTCACGTCTCCCTCTAATTCGCCATCCAACATTGAATACAGCACGTTGCCATCATTTTGACGAAGACCCTTTCCATTGCTGCTCACAAATTTCACCGTGAATATGGTTTTACATCTGTTTTAGCGAACGTTCTTGGCTGTATAAAGTAGTAACCATGGATGCACAAAAAAATTAGAACTCTGAAACAGAACCGACTTTAACTTTTGTAGAAATATTTAAATTGGACCATATGTTCATTACCATACATATGAATGCGCTAAAAAGAAACCCCATAGGTTTATAGATGCTTGTAGATTTCATTCATTCGATTACCTTTTTGACATTTCAAAGTCATTGATGGGGTCGAGTTAATGTCTAGATGTCCCCGGAAATGTAGACATTGAGGTTCGCGTATAGACTACTAGTTTATCAACGGGGCAAACTATTAAAACATACCAAATGCAGCTAGTAAGTGAAATATGTAAAAATCTCTGTTCGTATGAAAGTTTTAACTGCCGCACGTGGTGAACTTCGTTGTTGGTATACAGTTAACAAATATATGAATTTGCCGACAAGATATCCACGACTAATGAGAACACTAATATAAAGAAATACTACTTTTAAGCGATCTGAAAAAGTAATCTATTAAAAAGAAAATATACGAATTGTATTCAGTTCAAGGGTTATTTCTGTGTGCATTTTATTGTTATCTTGGACATCCAAACTTAGGTATCGCGTTATTGCTAACTGCATATGTATCAATAAAGACTTTAGTATGGTTTCTCTGTGCATTAATGCCGTATGTAGTGTATATTGTTATTGAATATGTGTTATTTTAGTACTATAGTATACCGTATAAACGTATGGAAATATTTGTTATTTTTATTCATGTATAGTGAAATTCGAATTTCATATAATTGACTAATTAGTTTTCGGATTTAGTTTGACGCCAGGATTATTATAGACCATGAGACCAGGTGTAGTAGCAATACATGGCGTGAAAAAAGGAACGGGTGTTTTATTTTTACATTTTTATTGGGACTAATTCCGAACAACAAATGTTATACATAGGCCAGTATTTACTCTGGGGACAGTATACCAGGTGTCGATAGCTTTGGTGTTTGTTTCGTGTTTTCTTTTCATGTGGATTCACACATTTCTTGCGGATTTTGGCGGTTTTCATTCATTTTTGTATTTCATGTGTACTCGTGTACTCTTCAGAAGGAATACCATGTTTCATTCAAATGTTGTGTTGGTATTTCTTCCCTTTGTTCCGTAGTAAATTAGCCGCGATAATGTTTTTAGTCGTTACAACTTATAATCCCAGGCGTACTTTCACAGACAAGTTCCACAACACAAAATGCAATTATCCTAGTATTAGTACAAACATGTCGGTTTCAAGTTCATGTTCATATATATATATTTGACTGGCGTGGTTTATCACTTGTTTATTTTGCATCAGTTCGGGACTTTGATGATACTTTTGAAGTCTACTATACATTATGTTCAATCTTTCATGTAGTAAGTGTTTGCAGTAATACCATACAGCGGTGACGGCAAGGATTAGATTGGTATCCATAACACACAAACGTGTCTGTGTATCATTTTACGGCCCAATACTTCGTTATCCTGGGGCGAAAAACATTGCATTCGACGGAGAGTGGTGGATCAGATGGGGTACATGGAATTCTCGAATATCAGCCCAAGTATAAATGCCTCTTCGGCGAGCTTTAGATGCTGAAACCGAATGCCGCGTCCGTTGCACTCAGAGGCTATCTCCCGTCGCGACAGAGCACATCGGTTATCAAGTCCGCACACGACGCTCCCCGTCGTTGCAGACCTATCAGGAACAAACCTGGGATCACCGCGGGGCTGCCTGATCTGATTACACGTTAAATTGATACATTTACAAGGTAAAAAATACAGAACAGCTGAATTACAGTGATTCATCCGAAGTCTACGGACAGAATTGTAATACAAAAGTACATGAGATAAAAAACTAGAACAGGTCTAAGCTTACATTCGTAAATAAAGTTACTAAAAGAAGTCCGTAATTATTCTTCGCCAATACAGTATCTCGATATAAAAGCGAGTTTACCACTCGACATGTGTAACGTGTACAAGTGGAGGTCAGGCTTATTACCATTCAAACACATACAGCTATGTTGAAAAGTAATTACACGAACTGTTGTAGGGTAGGTGGTTTAAACATAGAACGAGGGGCCTTTGATGCTGAACGACCAAAAGATTCAAACAGGTAGTTGTGTAGAGAACAGTTGGAACTCGTATACATTAGACACGGCACTGTGAATCAAACAACACTATAACACAAACCTACCAATTTTCAACGTCAAATTTAGACAGCCCCTGGTATGTTTCTTATAACACATTTATTTTGCAATTGTGGTGTTGGATAGTGAAATTCGTGATTTGCAACAATCCATGATCGAGTTTTATTTGGTTGTAACTCGTCCATCGCTAAGATGTATGCTGCATGTTAAAGCCGCATTTGTTGTAACTGGAATAATTTGTAATATTTTATATTTATATTGTTGAATTGTATGTATGATGACCTAAAGCTCAAGCACTATCGCTATCCCATAACGAACACATGGTTCATACATTCACCTACAGCTACTGTAACAATGCACAGTAACAAAGTGTTCACACAGCTACAATGCATTGCAAAGTGTTCACAACTACAATACACTTAGCATACAGTTGCAATGCAGAGTAACAAAGTGTTAACAGCTACACTTCATAGTAATCGAAGTGTTCACATTACAATTCACAGTGTCAGTGTTAACAGCTACACTTCATAGTAATCGAAGTGTTCACTTTTCAATGCACAGTGATAGTGTTAACAGCTACACTTCATAGTAATCGAAGTGTTCACTTTTCAATGCAGTGATAGTGTTAACAGCTACACTTCATAGTAATCGAAGTGTTCACATTACAATACACAGTGATAGTGTTAACAGCTACACTTCATAGTAATCGAAGTGTTCACATTACAATGCACAGTGAGTGTTAATAGCTACACATCATAGTAATCGAAGTGTTCACAGCTACAATATACATTACACACAGCTACAATGCATAGTAAAAACCGTCCTTAGCCACAATGTATAACCAAAAATCCACAGCTACACTACTGTAACATAGCTGCAGTGAAGTCTTCACAACTACAATACATATAAACAGTGTTCACAGCCACAATGCAAAGTGATAAAATGTTCACAGCTGCAATAGACAGTAACAAACGTTTACTGCTACAATCCATATTAACGAAGCGTTCACAACTACAATACATAGTAGCGAAGTGCTCACAGCTAATATACACACTAACAAAGTGTTCACAGTTACAATACATAGTACCAAAGTGCTCACAGCTAATATGCACACTATCAAAGCGTTCACAACTACAATACATAGTACCAAAGTGCTCACAGCTAATATGCACACTATCAAAGCGTTCACAACTACAATAGTACCAAAGTGCTCACAGCTAATATGCACACTAACAAAGCGTTCACAGCTACAATACATAGTACCAAAGTGCTCACAGCTAATATGCACACTAACAAAGAGTTCACAACTACAATAGTACCAAAGTGCTCACAGCTAATATACACGCTATCAAAGTGTTCACAGTTACAATACATAGTAGCGAAGTGCTCACAGCTAATATACACACTATCAAAGTGTTCACAGTTACAATACATAGTAGCGAAGTGCTCACAGCTAATATACACACTATCAAAGCGTTCACAGTTACAATACATAGTAGCGAAGTGCTCACAGCTAATATACACACTATCAAAGTGTTCACAACTACAATAGTACCAAAGTGCTCACAGCTAATATGCACACTAACAAAGTGTTCACAGTTACAATACATAGTAGCGAAGTGTTCACAGCTAATATACACACTATCAAAGTGTTCACAGTTACAATACATAGTACCAAAGTGCTCACAGCTAATATACACACTATCAAAGTGTTCACAACTACAATAGTACCAAAGTGCTCACAGCTAATATGCACACTAACAAAGTGTTCACAGTTACAATACATAGTACCAAAGTGCTCACAGCTAATATACACACTATCAAAGTGTTCACAGTTACAATACATAGTACCAAAGTGCTCACAGCTAATATACACACTAACAAAGTGTTCACAGTTACAATACATAGTACCAAAGTGCTCACAGCTAATATACACACTAACAAAGTGTTCACAGTTACAATACATAGTACCAAAGTGCTCACAGCTAATATACACACTATCAAAGTGTTCACAACTACAATAGTACCAAAGTGCTCACAGCTAATATGCACACTAACAAAGTGTTCACAGTTACAATACATAGTAGCGAAGTGTTCACAGCTAATATACACACTATCAAAGTGTTCACAGTTACAATACATAGTAGCGAAGTGCTCACAGCTAATATGCACACTAAATAAGTGTTCACAGTTACAATACATACTAACAAAGTGTTCACAGTTACAATACATACTAACAAAGTGTTCACAATTACAATACATAGTACCGAAATGCCCACAGTTAACATGTACAGTAAGACAGTGTTCACAGTTGCAATACATACTAACAAAGTGTTCACAATTACAATACATAGTACTGAAGTGCTCACAGTTAATATGTACAGTAACATAGTGTTCACAGTTACAATACATATTGACAAAGTGAATTACAAACACTACAGATATAACTGAGTAAACACCTTCGATAAATCTACTTCAAAGTCCAGATCCAGATCAAGAGGTTTAACAAGTTATGTTCACATATTCAAAGTTGTTTCAGGTAAATCACATCAAATCAGCATTAAAGTTTGAAATCCCTAGTGATTCAATTCCAACATTAGATGTGCAATGTCGAATTAATTTCCCGTCATAAACAATTTCATGTCTCCTTTAACTGTGACTATATATTCGGACAGAAAACCTATTCAGCGTCAATCTGTCATTCCTTTGATTGTAATTTCATGTAAAACAAGTCATGCAGAAGATTAATTTTACATCAACACTTTATTGCTTTCATATATGATATCTGGAATCCAACGTATCGTAAATGACACAGTAGTATGTAATTCAGAGTAGCTCCGGTTTTGACTAAATTTAGTTCACAAAATGGAAATACATTATTCGTCCGAGACCCATTTGTTTAGAAGCAAATACTGCAAATAGACGTGGGGACAGTGATAAAGATGCTTATTTATGCAAAATAGAAATCGAAACAGTCTACTGATAACCCCAAATCATGTGATATCGTTTATCATACGAAATACTGTCATGTTGACAAATCCACCTGTTACTCATTGAAATTGGTGCAATGTACAATACAATGTGTATTTTTTTCCAAAATGAAAAAAAAAACCCAGCCTACCAACATAAAACTTTTGTTATTTCAAGGGGTCATGCTAAGGATAAAAACTTCGGTGTGTTTTCCGGTGTTAAGTTTTATCCGTTCGATCTAGTTTCGTTGACATTTACGGGAAAACTATCGAGTCGTGCAACCATATGACACCACTAAGTTTGATACAAACCAACGCAGCGCGTTGCTGCTATGCGGGGAATGTTTTTAAAAATTGTCATAAATTTGTTGCAGACCAAACATTGGTCCCCGTTATCGTCTAACATTACTGGGAGCGTGACCACAACCCTATGTAGCCGGATTAATGACTGTATCAATAGGACGACCTTTGACCTCGACGGTAATCCAGAGCTGATAATAGCATGTACGTTTTGTATTTCATACTCGCTTGGAGTAAGTCTGACAAGTTTGAGACCGATGCCAAAGATTACATTTACATAACGATAATACGAGTAGGGAGGGGGAAAAGATGGTAATATGGTGATTTTTGATGAAAGAAAATAGGAGATATTTTTGTTTCAGATAAATTTAAATATTGTAAGAGATTAATTTATCTTTAATTTCTCAATTATGAAATAAAATGATTAGTTTTGTTATACACAAGAAATGTTTCACGTGTTTCGATTTGACCTCTGTGCTTTTCATTGTGCTGGTGTACATTGGTGTGCGTGCGTTAGTGTATGTAGCTATAAGTGTGCATCATGTGTTTGTGTGCTTCTTGTTACTTGTTAGTCTCTAGAAAAGTATACATCTCGCAAAAGATAAAGCCTGTACTAACTCCGAAATCGATTCTGGTCATCTCATTGCCATGCATTGCCAAACATCAAGCGGCAACGTATATTTTTACTGTTTAATTTGTTTATACCTAAGACCACTATTATAAGTAAGTTTTGGGGTCTTTTCGTGGTTTTCGTGGTGCGCTACAAACGAAAAGCATCTCAAAGAGATCTGATGGATTGTTTCATTTATTTACCTTGAAAAAATAATCTTAAATAAGTTGTGTGATTTTCTTAAAAGCGTCACTGATTTTTCCTTTTCAATCAACTCCATATACAGATTGTAGAAAGGAGGGGGAGGAGTAGAAGGGGGGTTGAGGTCGGTCAAGTTCAGATTGGCTGAGAAGCAGATATATCATATTGTAATTGCGATGTGGACAGCTTGATGAAAAATAAATAGCGTTTTTTCTTTACAAAGAGAAACCAGAGGTTTGAGACACCATGGAATCAGAGTAGACGCCATCTGAGTCAAAATACATCACGAAAAAAGTTAGAAATACATCATGTATTCACCGTTATCAAAAAACGTACTTTGAGCTTCAAAGGCGCAAGTACGTCTCGTCATCAACTTAGAGGTTTTCAGGTAATCCCCTCCTCGTTATACAGCTCCAAGTCGTATGAAAAGACAAAAAATACACGTACTATAAATTTGTTAAAATTTGACGGAGTAGTTCATTTTTGCTAGAACGTGTGAAATTGATCTAATAACTGGAGAGATCAGGGTATGCGTGACAATTTTGAAGAATCTATTTTCAGTTGTCAAATACTTCGACGTGTTTTTGTGCGAGATCATGCCATTTATGTTCAACTTACTAGCTTTGACGCCATCGCTCATGTTTCTTACGACATTGGAATCAAGGTTTTTGAGACTGCAATTACCAACTAGTGGCATGGATTTTTAGGCAACATGTCACAGCGACTTGGTAAGAGTATATTGTGGTCACATTAAGAAATTTTGTTTGTTGACGAAACGTGCATTCATAGCCCAGGCGGGATATACGATGTGAGTGTATTTTTCAACCGTCGACCGCCCGTTCTCCTATTCACAAAGTGTCTGTTGCCATGTACACATGGCTGTATGTGTTGCATCTGTCTTATACTATGGAAACAGCCTTCACTCAATACGTCAGTCATTCTACTAGTTTTGAGTCAATTTGTAGTATCACAGAATTTGCAAACTTGGAGGTCACACAAATATTTTGCTTTGTTTTTAGAAGACCAATGGGTTCGAAAACATAATACACTATTTTAATTTTAATAGCGCGAGTTCATGTTAATACTTTTAAAACTATAACTGAGATGATTATAGTTGGGACAACAACTGAAAAGGAAACTTCAGGTTGACTATCGTAGACGTTTGAGAAGACATGGTGTACAAATATTTAAAAAAATCACAACCTCCATACCCCCAGTCCATACCCTTAGTTTGCAATGTCAGTACAACTTTACTAAAAATACAAGCACCGCGCCGTCTGTGTTACGACGACTAACTCATAATTAGCCAAATATTTACATATTTATCAGTGCAGTACTCGGATGATTTGCAGGCAGGTGTATTGTCACAGACGACCCCCCAAGTCTTCCACATTGGGCCAGAGTTCTGACTTGGACGGGATTTGAAAGAATGATGTTGCCTAACAACTTACACGCTATAGGTTGCATACTAGCAAAGCTATAGTCTCTACTCCATTGCGTTAAAACTGGCGACATGTACTTGTGTGGTTAATACCGATAATGCTCTTTGAAAGCTTTTAGCCCGAGGCACACATCAACTTATCTTCGCAAATCTTCGGAAGTGTTCGGGGTCAATCACCCGGAAATAGGCAGATAAAATGACAGTATTACACCTGCGAGGAAGAATATGATTTTTGTGCCGACATGATTAACAAAACATACACAATTCGATAGTAATATTTCTCTGTACGTTTCTCATTCAGAAGGGGGATTCTTTTTATTCAACTGCGATTTAATAGCAAGACCGCAGCGCTGTGTTTCCTACCTGAACGGAGACACGTGGTTATCGCACAAACAACACTACTTTTGAAAGTAATAAAACGGAAAACATGGTACAATTACTGAATAATATTGTTATCGTATACTTGGTAATTTGATTTTTGTAATGCCTGATTTAATTCCAAATTTTAATTTACTATTTGATATTGCTCGCATTCAAGTTCGAATTAATATACTCGCGACTCGATGGAAAGATGCAGAGTTGTGAAAATGGTAGAGTTCTCCTAATCTTTATTTTCATTTTCATTTCTCACGTTATTCTTAATCCATTCTCGCAAACCAGAGCTTATCAAGTTTTCCTTCTTTCCTTCGACAAATCAACGTTTTTTTACGGTGCCGTAAAATAGGCCGTGGTTTGCGACGATGTTCCACATCACAACTCACAAGAACACAATACGTACATGGGACTTAGAATTGTACATACAAAACATATACAAAATTATGTATGCTTTTTCTATGGCCATTTTAAATGAAAAATCTTAGACTATTCCACACATCGTGAATGATGTTAGTTCACTTTACTATGTTATATAAAACTCTCACTGCTCTACAAAATAATACACAAATGTTTCAAAATGAGGGAAAAGCATTTTTCAAATTTCGCAATACTTTGTCCTTACGAATTGCATTGTGAATGCGCATGCGTCAAACCCCAATTTTCATGAAAGAGCCAGCGACAACATCAAGCAGAAAGGTAAAGTTACTTTACTAAGCTTTAGATAAGTTACAGTTGATACAAATAACTTTTAAATCATTTAGGAATTGTCAATGTCACCCATAAATTATACACGATGGTTGGTTTGCAATCGATGTACTGTTAATATTAAACTTATCCATGCATAGAATGGAAATGTTATCATTTGATACACGTACGTACATTCTGTACTGTACAAACGGCACGTCGAATTTTAAAGGCAGATAACCTAATACAGTGCGCCGCGATGGCTTGTTTTGTTGACAATATCCGACACTTTTTACTGGATTATTATTACTAAATTAGACTAATACTTGTTTGCCTGTTTTTGTCATGTGACAAAATTATTGAGACACTGGTGCTGCCAACTGTAATAGTTTTATTATGCATATAATGTATAGTTTTATTATATTTTCTTTTGGCAAATTAATGATCTCGGTGTAAAACTGGGATAAAATGAAACGCTCTGTTGTGGGATGTGGAGTTCTATCGATCGCATGATATGATATGGTCAAATATATCATATATCTTATGAGTTATATGGGATGAAAATATACAAGGTCAACAGAAATAAGTGACATCATGACGATTTATAACCTTCGTGAAACCATAAATGAACGGTGTAAGAGCGACACAGGTGTACTTTTGACAAGCGAAAACCATTTTGTTAGACCCCCTGTCGATTTCGATGGTGGAAACGGACTAGCCACTGCACCAACTTTCATCTGATAAACGCACAGACACTACTCGACACGAGTAAGAGCCCCTAGGTACTGAGCAAACACTCTCAGTTCCAACCTGATAATGGCCCGCTCCTGCAGCGAAAATTGGTGGTATCCATGACAACGTCGACGTTGCTCAGACGATGCGACGATGTACCTGTCAGACGAACAATAGGGCTGGCGTATAGCAAAACGCTGCGGGCGACCGGCACTCGCTCTGCCTACCCGATGGGAGAGCGCCTTTCACGCTATTACTCTATCCAGCACTTAAAGACATTAGACACGCTGCGGGAATTATGGCGAATAAAACGAAAGAACGGAAAGGGACTAGGTACGTGTTGTATTAAAAGGTCAAAGGTCAACATGTAGGTGTTTGATATAATGCCATTTTAAGGGCTACAATGCTAGCATTTTAAGGCAATTCATCTAACGTGTAGATTTTGCTTTTAAAAATAAAACCCATCATTAAATGACAAGTTCGGGCCGCCGAACTTTGTTCAGGCAGGAAATTAAAGAATGGCGATGCTTGTTCACACTTGGGATATAAACGAAGTGAAGTGCATCGCCTCTGCTCCGAGGAGCGACCAACCGTGCTGGAGAAGGTCGCAAGACTTGAGAATTGTCTTCAGTATCGCGTTCCAAAATTTAAATTACCCGTATCTCCTACAAGCAAATGTCACATCGTATTGGAAACGCAGCTCGTCATGGCATCGTGATCGGGAAGCATAAACTTGGAACCAAAGACTTAGGCGTCAGTTTTGTTAACACATAGGAAATTAGGCCAGCGATTGCGTTGAATATGTCAGCTCTAGTTTGCTCGTTGAGTGAGAAATAATCCAAAGAGTTAACATCGCCAAGGATTCTGGATGTGACTAGGGAATTTATATTTAATTCGACGTGTGAAGCTGAGATACATTCAACTCTAAATATATGTACACGGAGTGTTTTCTTTTAAAGACTCTTGATTATAGACATACTTCCTCATATTAATACTACTGTAAATAGTATAGGCAACGAATACAGACTTCAGCGGTAATGGTTTACCACGAATTGTTAACAGTAACTAAACGCATTATCTAGTTTGAGATACATTTATCTCATTTCTCCGTCAATAACTTTCTTGTTTCTTGATCACACTTCTGGAGTTCTTCTCACTTGTTCTATGAAACCACCTCTTGCAATTAGATGTCAATTAATACCATAAAGACTAAAGTGTTATACGTAACAAAGGAACATCATATTATTAAGCCGTCGGTAGAAAAACATATAAACATTTAAAGATTCAAGCACTTACTCTTTAATAGGGAAATGTCAAATACTGAGAGTAATTTACGTTAATTTTATCAACAAAAGGATTCGGATTCTAGCACCAAAATACAACTATCATTTTGAAATAACCCATGCAGATGTAGATGCATAAACAAGGTATAATTTTGTGCTATTCTTACACAATGCAGTTGTATACTGTAAAAATGAAGAAACCAACACTGCAGTCAGCCACGTTGTATGAAAGGCGATAAATGCAAGAACAGAAAAGAAAAGTTAATTTACAGATAAAAATAATTTGACAATGTTATTCATCTCTGTCG